>NC_033639.1:7002973-7014846 GCF_001540865.1 Ananas comosus
CTATATATGTATATATGTATATATATATATATTATATATATAGTATCAATATAGTATATATAATATATAAATAGTATTAATATGATATGTATATATATATATATACATATATATGTTATATAGATCTCCGGCTACTATACTCTTATGAGTACATCGCCTTCGTATCTCATAAGTTGTTTTCGATGAAGAAGCTTCCTTGAATCGACGATTCCACACCGTTAAAAGTCTATTATAGCATTTAAAAGCTTCTAAAAATCAAATTTTATAATTTTTCGATCATTTACCTTCACGATCAAGAGGTCCAAAATTTGACAATTCTTTAGACGGCCGGGTATGGAATGACTTGCTAGTTTAACGGTGTAAAAAGAATCAGGAATTTGTTGAATTTTTGATAGAAAATTCTATTCACTACATAATAAAGATCAATAACTCTTGATCTTGAATGAAGGGATCCATTTCTTTTTTTAGGGACGTCGTGTTCATTTTGACCGTTCATTTTATGCCACTTGATGGGCATTATTATATTTCGAAAAATTACGAATTTATTTTTAGAAGTTTCAAATTACTCTAGAGCCATCATATTTAACGAATGGATTGTCGATTCGGAAGCTCCATTCATTGAAAACAACTTATGAGTACGACTGGCCCAATATATAATAGTATAGTAGCTATGGCCTAAGTATAGTATATATTATAGAGTCCCGCTATGTACTTTGCTAAAAGTACAAGTATTTTGGTGCCTTATAAATTTTTTACGCGTTAGATCTACGCCGTCGATCATTTTTACCGTTAGATTATACTATCAAACCAACCCACCCACTTATACCTAGGGGCGCACACCATCATCTTAACCGCACATTCTTTAATCCAAGGGCTTAAAACTTACAAGCACCATAATAACTTGCGTACTTTAAGAGCAGTCGGAGCTCAATTATATATGATATAATATATAATATATATATATATATATTATACTAATATATATATATATACATACAATATATTATATATAATATATAACGTACATATTGTATGTATATATATATATATATATGTATGTATATATATATATATACATACATATATATATATATATATACATACATATATATATATATATATATACATACACGCGTATGGAGTTTTTTAGAGAGCAGGATACTTCTTCTTTTCCTTTCTCTCTCTAACTGGTGTACGTTGTTCGTTGGGAAGTCGCGGATCGAGCTCGTTTGGATTTGACGTTTGCTCTGGAGGACCGTTCGTGCGCGCGGGTGTCTCGGTTGAGCCTTTGGAGGTCGAGCGAGCGTGCGGGATTCCTCCTGTCAACTTCTTGCCGACGTTGGACGAGCGCTCGAGGTGGGTTAATGTTTACCGAAATCGTCGGATTTCCTTCTAAATCCAAAAATTGTCAATATGTATTATTGGCTTTGTTCATCTTGTTAGTAGTTCGAATTCATCGATTTACATGTTTTCTTTTATAAAATCTGAATTTGGAGCATAAGCTAGTAATTTTAGATGAAATTATATATGTTGAACTGGGATTTGACTTAGGGGAAAACTCGTTAAACCTACACTGTCATTTTCTGAAAAGTTACCAGATTTAGCTTCAGGAGCCGTTATACTTTTGTATCCCCGCTGTTAGTGCGTGCTGGATATTCAGATTAGTATAGGGTGAATTTATGTTCGTGCTGAGGGGTTGAGCTCGTTTTACAGTAGTGTGTAAACTGTTCCGTACTGTCGGGTGCCGTCGTGGTTGACGGTGAACCCAGATTTGTATCAGATTGTGCCAAGGGCACATGAGTTTTAGTTGTTAGACCAGTTAGACCCATTTGCACTGACTACAGCCTGTGAGAGCCTGATTGAGTTCGGCAGAGATGCGCTTGCATAGTCGGTTAGATCACGCCCATGAGTGCCGCTACGAAGTGAGGCTTTGACTTGCGTTGATGTCGCACCCATCCTGTTTGGACCTTTTTCTTGAACCGGCCATCCCCATGGGTAGTGTACTGTGTAGCTTGGTTACAGGCAGGGTGGATCCGCTTGGGCAGCGCGTGTGAGACTGGGTCAGTGATAGCTAGTGATACATATTTATGTTTACAGTTAGTTGGTTTTGGTAGCGATAGTATAGAGGCATATAGCTGTAGAGTTTTTTCAGCTTTTCTTACCATCATGTGCATATCATTACTGTAGACTTAGTGGGAGGCATATAGCTGTAGAGTTTTTCCATCTTTCCTTACTATCAGCTTTCCTTACTATCATGTGCATATCATTACTGTAGACTTAGTGGGAGGCATATAGCTGTAGAGTTTTTTCCAGCTTACTATACTATGCTTTGCTTACCTTACTGTAGACTTAGTGGGTGGGCCGTTCAGGTCGGTGACGATACCCACTGAGGACTACTCTATTTTGTAGTAGTTCTCACACCCAATTATTGACACCTTTCGTAGAGCCTTCGTCTAGGGTTGCTGCTGTTGTGGATTTTGACCGAGACAAGGGAGTCGCGAACTAGAGCCGTCCTTGCTCTGGTCGTTTGCTAGAGGTGTACTCATCAGAGATAGTTTTGGATTTTATGTACATACTGTTTTGTTGTTGTGGTACTCGCTAGAGCGAGAGGTGTTGTAGCCTGTGTATGTAGAGTGAACCCATTTTGTTTTATATTTATGTGTTAGTTTTAGTAGCTCTGGACTTTGGTTGTAGCTTCTTTTCAGTTGCAGGTACAGCTATCGCTTCGTATACACTGGAAATTTCTATGTACACAGCGGGTCTGTTAGCGTGCCCCGAAAAATGTGGAAATCCAGGGCGTGACAATACCCCTGAAAAGTTTCCGACTTTCTGATTTACTGCTCTTAGAAGGCTAATATTGAAAATATCCTTTTTACGTTCAAACTATTTCAAATATACCTAGAGTTAAATTTCGTTAATGAACGGTTAGCAATAACTGTTATCTGTATAAAATTACTATTTTGTCCTTTCAAATATACCCTTCAACCATCACCGACTTTTCTTATTTGCCCTTAAGTTAGGAGTACAAAAAGTATTTTGATTTTTGGTCTTTTCAAATATACCATTCTAGCATTACCAACATTTCTTATTTGCCCTTAAGTTAAGGACAAAAGAGGTATTTTGATTTTTTTTTTAACTCTAGAGAATATTTAACTCACGTTTAACCCAAGTTAACTTAACGGGTGGTAATTGCAAGGGTATTTTGGAATAATGAAGGAACATATGAGGGGTATATTAGGAAGAAAAAAAAGCAAGAATAAATGAGATATTTCTAAAGTTTTGAAAGATATATAGGCAATTATTCCTATATTTAAAAGGAATATTTTAGTCATTAAAAAATGACGTCATTTTTCTCATTCGTTAAAATTTGATCCGATGATATAGAATTTATATATTATAATAAAATTTGAAAATAATACATATATTTGGAAGAAAAAAAATCATCCAAACTCTCACTCGTTTATTAGTGCAGCCAAATACAAGTGCAATGTACGTTACATGTTAGAATAAGTATAAAATTATATTTTATTCAATATATATGTCAAAACACACTGAAATTGGCATGTAAAAAGAACTATTATTATCCATTATGATCAAGTAGTGTTAAAAAAAAAAGAAAAAAAGAAAAATGACAGTGGTAATATTGACATGTGAAAGAAAAAATCAGTCATGTACTAAATAAGGAAATAAAGTTAAAAGATTTTTGCTAGCGTAAAACCACAACAGAGAATTGTTCTTATGCCATATATAAAACTTCAAAAAAAAGAAACAAAAAAAGCAAAGGCATAAGATTGGTTGGCACTTACCTGTAAAGTAGTTATTTCTTAAAAAAAAAGCCATAATATTGGTTAGGTCATGGGTCTATTATAGACACGAGAGAGAATATTAAAAATAAAATATAAAAACCTAAGCTAGCGGAGACAAACGATTTTTTTAGTAATTTAACATAGGTGTATATCTGTTTCAAACAACCATTATTCTAAGTAGTTTAATTGTAATAACAACTTAAAAAATCAAAACAAAAAATACGTAGAAAAATGTGAATAAAATAGTAGAATTGAGAAACTTTGATAGGTAGATATACACAATTCTCTTATTGTGTCCAAATCGAATCCACGACCTCACAATGATAAGGGAATTTAAGAAGGGACTCTAATGCCATATTATTCAAAATATCAATTTATTAGTTAATGATAATATATATTATATATAATATATATATATATATATATATATATAGATTTTAACAATTGCTACTTGAGGTTTTTAAATTCGAAGATTAGTTATTTTATATTTTTAATTAAGTTTATTTTTTTAAATGAATAAAGGGAAATAACTCTTAAATAGGAAAAAAAGAAAAAAAAAGAAAAAGAAAAACTAAGTGCTTGCTTCAAAAGTGTGCTTGATTTTCGGATACGTGGCTACCATGCATGCATGGTTTCGTGGTGTTTAATGAATGGCCGTGGACTAGTTAAACTTTTGCTATGGGGCGACTTGCACGTGACAATTTTTTTTTTTTTTTTTTTGGTGGCCTTTTTTGGGTCACGTGGCCACACTTGGGTACAAACAATTTCTTGATTTAATTAGTGCTTGGCGCTTGCGTTAAGCTTCAAACCAGTAATTAAGTTACTCAATGTTAAATTATCCGTATAATTTTATTTTGATGTCCGAATAAATTATACAATAATAATTTATACGATAAATTATACAATAATATTTATTCGGCACGACGGTATATTTTTGTGAGTTGAATGTTTGGAGTTTGATTTTCACTTCATAAAAAATTTTTGACATTTTATAATTTGATATCGAAGGTATATTATACTAAGGCTGGCAAATGAGCGAGCCGGCTCGCGTTCGACTCGCGTTCGACTCGATATTTGGCTCGCTCGAGCTCGACTTGAAATTAAATGAGCCGAGCTTGAACAAAAAAAAGGCTCGAAATTCATTTCAAGCCGAGCTTGAGTATTACTCGGCTCGTTCGAATTAGGCTCGAAAAGCTCGAAAAGCTCGAATATATATATATAGTAGAGCTACTATGCTATCGAAAGTATAGAGATATGGTGCTTTCGATTTTTTAATTCTTAGATCAATCCCTTTAATCGTTTCTTATCTTTGGATTAATATTATTATTACCTTGTAGGGACCACTCAATCCTAAGACAACGTTTGGTTAGGGGATAGGGATGGGAATAGACCCTTATCCCCCCTTTATACCCAAACGCTAATTTTTTATCCGAGAATAGTAGTTCTCGGTTATATAAAACTATCTAAACGTCTCCATTTTTTATATAAAACTATCTAAAATTGTTCTTATCTCCGGGAACAACCCAATTTTCATCCAAACACTATTTTTCTTATCCCCATATTTGTATCTATTCCTGTAATAGCTAGTCCTTACTTATACTGGAACCAAACAGTACCTAAGAGTATTATTTAATCCTAGGGGAGACCGCAATCATCCCAACCATACAATTTTTAATCAAATGGTCAAAAATTCAAAAACATCAAATCCTCTATATTTTCGATAGCATAGTAGTTCTACACTATGCTATATAAATATAATATATTTTAATCATATATAGGCTAAGTGAATAATGTGAGTTTAGTTAAAATTGGGCCAATATTGTTGGCCCATAAAAACAAATCCAATATACAAATAAAAGAGCAAATTTTTACTAAATTTATATATTTTTCCTTTCTTTCTTTCTTTCTTTCACAGAGCTCTAAATATTCAATATGTTTCTCTTTTTCTCTTTTTCTGTCTCTCACCCTAAGTGGCCAAGCCAGAAGCCTTCTAAGTTACCAAGTAACATCATATGCCCGCCGTTGCCTACCTTGCTATTAATTGTATGCTTGAGAAAATATACAGAATATTTTTAAAGTAAAAAATTATTATTCATATAAATTTTTAATTTTAGTTATATATGATTGGATAGTTTAATCCAATATTTATCTATATAATTTATTTATTTTTGACTGCATAAATGAAAATGAATAATATAGAGATTGATGNCGGCTCGAATTAATTTCAATCCAAGCTTGAACTTAAATTTAGACTCGAAATTAATTTCAAGTTGAATTTGAGCCGAGGTAAGCTCGCTCGAGCTCGGCTCGTTTCCACCCCTAATTATACCTTCAAAGTGGTTTACTATATATTCTAAAAAATGACTTGATCTCTCAATATTTGATTATATTTCTCATGTACAAAAATATATAAACTTTTTGAGTAAATCAAACAGATATGCTGAATAAGATGGTTAATGAAAGGAGTTTAATTTTTTGCTTCATGAAATTAAACATTACTTCTTAATTGATGTCCTCTCAATTTTAAATTTTTTAAATTTATTTGAGTTATTTTTCCACATTGAACTTGGAGAACTGCTAAAATTAAAGGTTCCTCTAAAGCACTTCTATTTAATTACTTATATTGGTCAAAATATTAATTGATTAATCAATATAGATATTAGCTATTACATAAACAAACTAAATAATTATTAATTTACCTAATATTTTATTACTAAATTAGTTAATTAATTAATTTAGCTAATTAATTAATAAAATAATATATAATATATTAATTAATAATATATTATTATTAAATTAGAACTATAATAAAATTAGATTATAGAGACACATTTTTGGAACATTTTTGTGTAAATGTCCATTTATGCCAAAAAATTTAAAAAAAAAACTATTAAAGTCTAAATATAAAATCCAATCCAATAAAAAACAAAAAGTTTCTTTACTCAACCAACCTACCTAGCCCACTCGGCCCGATTACAGAAAAGAAAATAAAAAAAAATTGATCATCAATTTTCTTTCTCCTCCGCCACGGCCGATGAGATAGGGTTCCGGCGGTTGGAGTTCGACTGTGAGGATCTCGTAGGGACCGTAGAGAATTACGATCGCCACATGTCCCTTCGCCACAGGTCGCTGGAGGAATGAGTGTCAAACATTGAGGTGGCTCCATGTATGGCGACCCCACATATCGCAACACTTTCAAAAAGTGTCGATAATTTAGCCAGCAGCACTTTTTTTGACTTATACTAATATTTAAAAGTGTCGTTATACACCATTTTCATTGTAGTGTAGTAAAAGTATAAAGAGAAGAAATCATTGAGAGGGGATTAAATAAATTCATTCCCCCCTCTAGTGTTGGGATAAATTAGATATTAATAAAGTGGTCTATTTTCACTTTATCTCTAAACCAAACACTACCTAAAGCTTCATTTCGGATTACTGGGAGATTGCGTTACATATAGTGAGAAAGTACCATGAAAAATTATCTTGTCTGTTTCCATATGCATACTGCGTTCCGCATATCGTGATGAGTCTTTTCGACGGGCCCACCAAAAAACGCAAAAGCATATTTCTATATACTTTTATCCTAAAGCTTCGTTTCAGATTATAGGGAGATCGTGTTACGTGCGGTGAGAAAGTACGATGGAAAAATAACCTATTTGTTTCCGTACGTAATATTGTGTTCTGCATATTACGATGACTCCGTTACGATATATTTTTTGCGGTCAGCAAAAGCATATCTCTACATGTTTTTTCCTCAACTCCATTTTATCTTATAGTATTGGATACATCTCAATACCACACTAAGCCTAACTCCAGCTTATTTAATATCGTTATATAGATCTCAATATCAAATTAAGCCTAAGTAAACCAGACGTGCTCTACCTAGTGTGGAAATTAAAAAGTGGTTTTTGGGCTGACGAGGGTGCGCAAACCCGTCCCTCGTGACTCACGCCAGGCGACTGGTCCCAGAAGCGAACCAAGTCGCCGTGCGTTACCCCCTCCCCACCTCGCACGTACTCCATGTGATCTCCTCGCACGCGCCCCACGCACGCTTGCAAACGAAGGCGCCCACCGAATACATGCGTGCATACATATTCAATTTCCGGGTCGACACGTGCATGTGCCTCCTCCACACGATCGATTATAAATACCTCTACCCGGGGCCTACGTGCATTTCCTCCAAACACAAAACCCTAATTAGCTACTCACCCCTAATTAAACCCATCCATCCACAGAGTACACACACACACATATATATATATATATATATATATATATATATATATATATATATAGTGAGTAGTTAATTTTATATACATATATATATAGTATTATTGTTATATTATCGTTGAGAGTTTGTGCGCATTTGTGTTCAGTTTGAGGAGGAAGATCTAGAGGAGGTATAGTACGTAATCTGTTTATATACATCATCTCTACTGCTCTTATATGGCACCAATGTTTAGATCTTATCTTGATTCTTTGATTTTACTATCTAAAAGTTACAGTATTTTTGAAATGAATGTATGATATTTAAATTAACTATATTTGTAAATATATTTACTGAGATTAGATAGTAAAATTAAAACTTTCGAACTTCAGTACACGTATTTTCAAAACTATTAGTTATGTTTTCAAATTGTCTGTTGTTATGGTTGCTATATACTTTGAAGTTTGAATCATTTTTAATCTGATATCTCATTTTCTTTGTGTTTTTTTTTTTTTTTTTGGTCATTACTCAGTTGAATATCTCTACTTGCCATGGCTACCATGACTGCATCTCAGCTCATCTCAAAACACGCGGCCGCGAAGCACTGCGGTGCAACCGATTCGAAGCCGAGACTGTTCCAGAAGAAAATAACTGCAGATTTGAAGAAACAAGCAGGCACTGCTTATCATGGACTGAGATCTCAAAACAAAATCGACTTGCTTCAGATGAGGGCAATCGCGAAACCAAATACGAAGCAAGCAGCTACGAAGCGCGACGGTGGTGCAAGTACGAGGCCGTGGGCGGTTGTCATATGCGGAAAGGGGATGAACTTGGTCTTTGTTGGAGCTGAGATGGCTCCTTGGAGCAAGACGGGGGGCCTCGGCGACGTTCTCGGAGGACTTCCCCCGGCAATGGCGGTATTACTTGTTATCTCACGATTTTCACTTCGCCACCATTGAAATATATGCCGAAACCTGTATATTACCCCATCATGCATGAAACTAGAACACTTCTTTTAGTGGCTTTATATCATTTTGTGTGTAATGCGAGGATCGCGATACTAACTAATACGTACGGGAGGTTTCTGTATCTTAGCCTTTTGTTTTCTGTATCTAATGATGATGCTTGTGTAGGCGAACGGGCACCGCGTCATGACGATAGCGCCGCGCTATGATCAGTACGCGGATGCGTGGGATACAAATGCTTTGGCTCAGGTCGGCAGATTTTCAGATATACATATGCATAACTGCCAAAGTTTGTTGCAGCAAATAGTGAATTTAGATTGCTTCCTCTTGCGCAGGTGAAAGTCGGGAACAGCTACGAAACTGTGCGCTTCTTCCACTGCTACAAAAGAGGCGTTGATCGCGTATTCATCGACCACCCTATGTTCCTTGCAAAGGTCAAATTTCTATTACTAGCATATCAATGCATTCTTTGATTCCTTTTCTTGTTTCGACGCTTTAAGAATCGTTCCAAGCTAACATTTTGACATGAAATTTTCAGGTTTGGGGCAAAACTGGTAGCAAGATTTATGGTCCTACCACTGGAATAGATTATCAGGACAATCAGCTTCGCTTTAGTCTTTTTTGCCAGGTACAGTAAAATTAATGTTTTGTAGGATTCAATTCCCTACATTAGTTAAGTTATAAATGGTGCATGATCTTATTCTCTTTTTTTTTTTTACTCTTTGACCTAAAAATTTGCGGATTTCACTAGAGTTAATTAATCAACTCTAGGTATATCAAATTGTGAAGAATTTTGTTGTGCTCATGATTTTGGTTAATCCTCATTAAATGTGTACATGACACAACCATGCAGGCTGCTTTGGAGGCTCCTAGAGTGCTATTTCTCAACAACAGTCAATTTTACGCCGGACCTTATGGTGCGAAACGCGTTTTTATTTTATATTTACATTTTTGCGAGCTATTACCCAACTTTTTTAGTTCTTGTTAGTCACATAAACCTCACTCAGAGTTTTCTACCTATAGGAGAGGATGTTGTGTTCATCGCCAATGATTGGCACACCGCGGCTCTACCGTGCTACTTGAAGAGCATGTACAAACCCCATGGCATTTACAGAAGTGCCAAGGTCTTTGTAACCCTTCTTTTCTTATTTTGTTCATGATTTTTATATCATATGAAGAAATTATAGCTGATGATAAGAAGGTGCCGATTGACACTCTATCTTATGCCAATTTAGGTTGCTTTCTGCATTCACAATATCGTGTATCAAGGACGGTTCGCAGCCTCCGACTTCTCCCTCCTTAATCTCCCAGATTACTTTAAACCCTCGTTCAACTTCATCGATGGGTACGGCTGATCCATTCAATTGTTTTGCTGAACTTCTTGTTAACTGACAAACTTCATTGTATCCACATTTTGGGTTTTATTTTGCTGCAGGTACAACAAACCTGTGAAGGGTAGGAAAATAAATTGGATGCAGGCCGGCATACTAGAATCCGATAGGGTGTTAACTGTGAGCCCGTACTACGCGCAAGAACTCGTTTCGGGAGAACAGCGGGGCGTCGAGTTGGACGACACCCTGCGCAGGAGCGGAGTCACTGGAATCGTAAATGGAATGGATGTCAATGAGTGGAATCCTTCGACCGACAAATATATTTCCGTTAACTATGATGCATCAACTGTGAGAATCGTACCCCTCAATTTATGTTGCGCAACTTTTTTTTCTTTTGTTTTCGTGACTGAACACTCACGAAAGAGACTAATAAATGTTACAGGTGACGGATGCGAAGGCGCTCAACAAGGAAGCATTACAGGCTGAAGTTGGATTGCCTAAAAATAGGGAAATTCCTCTCGTGGCTTTTATCGGAAGGCTCGAAGAGCAGAAGGGATCAGATATTCTGGTAGCAGCCCTTCCAGAGATTTTGGATGAGAATGTTCAAGTCATCGTTCTCGTAAGTATTGAATGAACTCTTTTAAGTTTTTTTTTTTTTTTTTTCCTTTTAATTCTTGAAGTTTCTACATGAGTAAATTCAATCTTCTATAGGGGACTGGGAAGAAGAAGTTTGAGAAGCAGTTAGAGAGTATAGAAGAAACCTTCCCTCAGAAGGTAAGAGCAGTAATGAAGTTCAATGCTCCCTTAGCTCACCAAATGATGGCCGGAGCCGATATAGTCGTAGTCCCGAGTCGATTCGAACCGTGCGGTCTCATCCAGTTACAAGCGATGCAATATGGCACGGTACAATCTCCTCTCATTTCTTAGTTCAATGCTAGCACTCTTTAGCTGTGACTAAATGGTAACATGCTAATACTGAATAGTAACATCCTTTTAACTTAGATCTGCGATTTTAAGTCCTTTCACAAGCTTAGGATGCTCTTGTTGCTTACATATATAAGGCCCAAAATTGGAGAATCTTAATGATAGTTCCTGACTGTCACCATTAGTAACAAAGTAAGATATCAACTGCTACTAGAGCAAATAGTTTTCAAATACTGCTGTTGTATTCAATGTGCTTATTTCTGCAGCCTCCCGCATGCGCCTCGACCGGTGGACTTGTCGACACAGTTAAAGAAGGCAAAACTGGTTTTCATATGGGACTGCTAAGCGCCGACGTAAGGAAATATTTCTTTCTATGTAAATGATGTGTACGCAGTTCTATTCGATCAATCACGCGGGTTGGGTTAAATTCCTTCTTGTTTCTTCAAGTGTGAAGCTGTCGATCCTGCCGACGTAAAGAAGGTCGTCGGGACTGTGAAACGGGCTGTTAAGGTCGTGGGGACCGGCGCGTTCAAGGAGATGATTCACAACTGCATGGCTCAAGATCTCTCATGGAAGGTAAGTATCGAAAATGAAACCTTAACTTCCAAAAAGGTCAAAAAAAAAAAAAAAAAAAAAAAAA
>NC_033639.1:7014852-7051107 GCF_001540865.1 Ananas comosus
AAAACAGTAAAAAAAAAAAAAAAAAAAAAAAAAGGAAAAGTGAAAAAGATAAGTGAGGGATAGATGCAATTTCTTTTTCTGTCTCCTAGGGACCGGCCAAGCAGTGGGAGAGCTTCCTCCTGAGCTTGAATGTCGCAGGAAGCGAACCTGGAGTCACCGGAGAGGAAATCGCACCGCTTGCTGCGGAAAATATAGCTGCTCCTTGAAGGCGTTAAGCTTAGAAATTAACTGGTGAAAGGCCTGTAGAAATTAATTAGCTTAAACATTCATGTTGCTTGTTTTCTCTGTTGGTTGTGTTATGTCAATTTGCTGTATGGTTTGTGGACAGGAACCTTTGTATGTACTATGCAGTGTTGATCATGTATCCTTTTATGGCTTTGTTGTGTTGTTTTCAAATCTATTGTTTCTTTTTTTCTTTTTTTGTATCCGCAGATGTGAAGGATTGCCCTTTTAGTTTGATTTTATAAAAGATAAGAGTTTCTTTTTTTCTCGTCCTTTTGGCATCCCTCTTTCCATCACATTGGCCTATAAGACTTGTTAGATGTGACTCGAAATCTATTATCGACTCAGGTTCGGATTTGCGACTCGCCGACAGCTTCGCGGTGCGACCAAATTGAAAAATTAAATTGTGAAGGAAAAATGAATGTCAGTGGTGGGCTACGGGCTCGGGCCCCGCGGTACGGATCGGATCCGAAACCCGTTATGAATTTTTTCTCTTCGTTTTTGCCCTAGAGGCGTGTGATCGTGGTTGGTTGTAATTCTGAAGAACATTGTATCCCTTTCGTTTCGATAGTGAAGTTCTCTCCTCCCTCGCCCGTGGTTTTTTTCCTTGCAAAAGGTTTTCCACGTAAATCTGTGTGTTCTTTCATTTCTGCTTGTGATTTGATAATTTTGTGTTCGTTTTTTCGTTTCCGTTTGTGCGTTTGTCGTAACAATACTCTTATTAGATACCCTCTGTAGCCAGTGTCAGCATATACCTATCTTATTATCATGAATCTAGCTTAGAGTACACACAAATTGGGCAGCAAATAGTCAGTAGCCTCAGCCATCCTCTTTTTAGAAGATTATTTGTAGTTAGGATTCTTTTCCTTAGGACATGCAAGTCGGATAAAGATCTTCACTTTCCTCAACAATTTCAGCTTTCATATTTGGGATGTATAAGCATCCCTTATCTTTCTGCCAATAAGATTGTCATGTAGTGACTTGATTAAGAACTGTTGGTTAGCTGTCCACTGCCACTTAACTATGTCCGATCTATCCGATATATATACTAAAGCTTGCGAGTAAATATTTGAACTCCGTATGAGCTACGTGCTCTTCGTGTTATGAGGTGTTTTCGAGCCACTATAGGACCTTGTTCCACTCTTGTCCCCTTTTATTGTGGTAGTCCTCGATCCTAATCTCTTTGATCACTACTTTCGCAAAGATATCTATGAAGTTGGAGTGCAATTTCCCCTCACACTACAACAGAATTAGGTTATAGGGACACATGTTTGGAACACTTGTGAGTAAGTGTCCCATTTATGCTAAAACTTAAAATAAACATCTACTAATGCCTAAATATAAAGTACAATCCAATCAAAAATAAAAGATTACTCTACTCAACCCACCACACCCAGTCCATTTGGCCCGATTACAAACAGAAAAGAAAAAAAAAAAAAAGAAAAATCAATTACCATCTTTTCTTCTCTCTTCACTCAATCCACTGAAATTCTAGACGAAGATCCTTTCCTGTCGTCCTCCTCCGCCACCGCAGCCAACGAGATAGAGTTTCGGCGGTTGCTAAATGCTTAAATAAGTGTTGGTAAATTAGCAGCACTCTTTTAGGTTATAGCGATACTTTTTAACTGTCACTATATACTTAGCGACCCCACATATAGCAACACTTTTTAAAAGTGTCGGTAATTTTAGCTAGCAGCACTTTTTTGAATATGTACCTACATTTAAAGTGTCGCTATAGACCGTTTTTGTTGTATGTTCACTAATGTCTGACACTACAGATCAATCATCTTATCGTCTCCTATATATGTCGTATGTTGCTCGCACTTGAAGGTGGTTCTATGTTCTATGATCCTTTCCATCATTAGGAGTGCAATATGAAAGATGCCCCTTCTCTGAGCATTTTTCTTCTATAGTTACATGAAGCTTTGATCAATCAGAGAAGCTTGTCAATGTTCCACTAATTAAAGATTTGGCTTTGAACTTCCACCACCACTTTGTTGTTAAAGCTAGGTTCATCTAGCACGTCTTTAACGCGACTCCGCATTCTTTTATATCCTATACAAATGCTTTTTCACCCCCCCTCTGCACCATATTGTCGTAGAGTGACTTGATCAAGAACCATTGGTTAACCGTTCACCGCACTTAACTATATCCATTTGTCGAATATACTAAAGTTTGCAAATAAATATTTGAACTTTCGTATGCAGTATTCTTGGTACTATAAGATATCTTCGAGACTCTGCTGAGAGTGTTTGGCCCAGCTTCTAAAAAGTGATTTTTGAGCCCAAAAATGATTTTGAGCTGATCAGTAGAATGTTTGGCAACAAGTGTGGGAAAATCAGATATTTTCTGATTTTCAGAATCAAGAAATTGATTTTGAAGGCTCGGAATCAAAAACAGAAAAAATTGTTTCTTGAAATTTGATTTTGATTTTTGACTCAAACTTCAAATTTTTATTTTAATTTTAGATCCAAAGTTTAAATTTAAATTTAATCCTAATTTTTAAATTTAAAATTCATTTTCGAATTTTTAAATTTTAACTTTTTAAATTTAAAATTTAAAATTTAGATTTTAAATTCTAAATTTAAATTTCAATTCTCAATTTTAAATTTTCAAATTTTAAATTTAAGATAAAATTTAAATTTTTATATTTTAGATTTTAAAATTTAAATTTAAAAATTTAATTTAAATTTTAATTACAAGTTTTAATATTCAAATTATAAAATTTTAAATTTCTAAAATTCAAATTTTAAATTTCCTAAAATCAAATTTTAAATTTTTAAAATTCAGATTTTAATTTTTTAAACTTTAATTTTAATTTTAAATTTTAAATTTTGAATTTTATAATTTCAAATTTTAAATTTTAAATTTAAATTTTTATTTTTTAATTTTCAAATTTAAATTTTAAATTTTAGATATGAAATTTAGATTTTAAATTTTATATTTGAAATTTGAAACTTAGATTTTAAATTTGAATTCAACATTTAAATTTAGATTTGATATTTAAATTTTTAAATTTTAAATTTCAAATTTATCTTTTAGATTAAAATATAAAATTTTAAATTCGGTACAAATTTGAAATTAAAAAATTTTAATTTTAATTCAAATTAAAAATTAAAAATTTAAATTATTTTAAAATAAAGTTTAGTAAAAATATTAATATATGCAAACATCAAATTTTGTTGCCCAGTAGCTCTAAGGTATCACTTTAAAATAATCATGTTTATCTAAACTCAGCTAAATACTTTAAAGTTTTTAAGCAAAATTAATTTTCCAAATAAAAATTAATTCAGTAAAAATTATTTTTTTAGAATCTAAGCCAAACGTGCCCTTTGTAGGACCTTATTCCACCTTATTCCATTCTATTGCGGTGGTTTTTTATCCTAATCTCTTTGGCCACCTCTTTAGTAAAGATATCTAGAAAGTAGGAATATCCTTCGACTAGATGTCAGACGATACATCAATCATCTTGTCGTCTCTATGACATATGTTGCTTGCAGTTGAAGGTGATTCTAAGTTATAAGATCCATTTCCACCATTAGGAGTGCAATCTGAAAGATGCACCACCTTCTTTGAGCGGTTTTCATCCATAGTAACATATGTTGGAAAAATCTTTCTGATCTTTTATTATAATATTCTTTAAAAAATAATTCTGGCTTTCTCCGGAATGAAAGCCAGGTAAGAACTAGCTTAATTTGCAAGCGATTCAAACATGGTTTACATGGAACACTCGACAAATTCGAAATAAACCTTTCCTACCTTTTCCTATTTCCTCATTAGAAGAACAATTCTTTACATCTTTTCTTTTGTTATTCACTATATAAGTTATACATCTCTGGATACAATCTCTCTCTCTCTCTCTCTCTCTCTATCTCTCTCTCTCTCTCACTCCGTGTCTTTTTTACTCTGTAACCTGTAACCTTTGAACCATTACAACATCTGTACTACAACACATACCTGGTTCTCCAGCCCGCTTCAGCCACAGCCATGCCGATCGCCACAGACGAAGAGAGCAAGAATCTACACCCAAAACCAATCTATCTCACCTGAAAACAAAGAAGGAACAAACAAAGAAAAGCACAAAAGTATAGGAGAATTGATTTTGTCAAACAATGGGAACCGAAAATACGGAAGGACCAATCAAAGAATCAATCAACTGGGCGTTCTCATGATCCGAATCGGCTTCATGAAAGCATCGAGATTATCCATCGGCAGCAGGTCCAAGCAATCAGAATTAGCATGGATCGGCTCGAAACCCCTTGGAGCATTACAGTCTGTGCCCCCCTCACCATCAGCAACATCAAGGCCGATATAATCGGCAACTTGGCCGCTAGAGAAGAGGAGCTCCCCGACATCTTCTGTGTCATTCTCAACTGTGGAAATTGCAAGCGGCTCAGCAATACTGGTAATAGTAGAACCAAAGTAGCGCCCAGTACTGTTGCTTTGGACTTCAGCTGTTTTTCTTCTCTTGTGCTTATTTCTTCTCTTAGGATGATGAAGCTTGCATTTAGATCCTTGCGGGCACTCTCCGTTCGATTCAAAGAGGGGACACACATAACTGTGCTTTTTGCGACACTGCTTGCAGAAAGAAATTACTTCAAATCTCAATCAGGAGTTAATACAGTATGACAATATGTCTTGCAAGTGTAAAAGCAAAAAAAATGATTATGTGCTAATACCCATCGTCTTTACAGTTAATATTAAGTTTGTTTGAGTTGAATATGATCAACAAGAATGTGAAATTTAAAACGGTAGGCATGATAATTTGGTTCATTCCAGCAAAACTTAATTTGCAAACTTCTCAAGTTGACCAACCTTATTTATATAGATACCGGCCGTTGTCATCAAACTCAAATAATTTGAGTCCTTCACTTCCTACTTAGTGCATATGCATCCTCTACAATGGGTTGGATAAAGAACTAAATCCAAGACATCCTTGTGAAAATGCCATCTTTATATGTAGAAGGTCAAATACACTAAGATAGCTTTTCTGCTAAAAGAACACGTGTAAGATGAACTAGTTATATTTTGTGCCTAACAGGTCTGCATAATCCCTCATGTTGATTCATCCTTGTGCTCTTTTCTAACATCAGCTAATAAGGAAAACCCAATTTTTGAAATTGATCACCATCAGATATTAGATATATCACCTGTAAGGCATCTTGCTAGTCAAGCATGTAAATTGATTATCTAAAAAGTACTGTCACAATCAACTTATCTTTCCATATAATGTAGAACAACAAAAAAGAAAGAACTAAAAGTACTACAGCAGAAGGGTGTCGAGCCCCCCCTTGGCAAATTTATGAGTGCATTGACGTAACAAAGATATTTGTCTAATAGATAAACTTTGCCAACAACATCTCTCTAGTTATAACGTGATGTTAATTGTGCTAACCATTTCTCCAGACACAGTTTCTTAATGCTAATATACAACATCTAAATTAAAGCATCAAGTCATGTCAGACAACCATAGTTGTGGTTCTATAAAACCATGGTGACATACAAAACAGATACCATGTTAAAAAACATCGAGATACCTGAAGCGTGATTAATACTTATAAATGTTCTTGCGGAGAAAAGAATTGCCTATCAGCTAACAAGAGAAAGAAAACTTAATAATACTACACCATACATACCTCATCGCCATCAGCACAATATCCCCTAAGGAAGCCATCACAAATAGAAGCATTTGAGTGCACCTTTACATGCCTGTAAGGACAGCTTGTATTTGTACACAATCCTGGCAATATGTCAAAAATGTTAAATAGAAAAACATTTGAAACCGCACCGCCGCCCCCCTCCAAAAAAAAAAAATCAAACATTAGCAAAGTTGGTCACCAACCTTGTAAAAAATAGGAACAATCTGGCATTCTCTCAGGAAGGACCTACATCATGAATCTTGTAATGAAGTCAAAATATCCAAGAAAAAAAGAGAGACAGGGACACAACAATCTAAGAGCAAACCTCTCCTTATTTCCTTTGCAATAGGGACAATAATGAAAGCATATCTCACCTGATGAGTCAGCTTGCAATTGGTGTTAGAACACATGCCTCTAAGAAACCTAGTGCAAATAGCAACTTTAGCAGGATCATGTATATATGGACACTTCTCACCAACTTTGCTGCAGTGGCCAAACCGGGTGAAGAATTGGCAATACTGCTGCTTTTTGGCGAGGCGCAATCTAACAGTGTGTAAGCTCCATCGAACTTTCTCACTTGCCAGAATGCGGATGAGTTTCTTTGAATCTCTTACAAGTTTGTTACCGTTGCTTACATATCTGCTAAGTAGCATCACAACAACACGTATATATTTGCATAAAATTAAAATTAACAATAATAAGACGATAACTTTTTAACAAAAGTGCAGGTAAAATATTTTCTTAAAAAAAACATAGTATAAAAACATACTCATGATTTCCAATTAATAATCTCCTTGGTACTACAGATGTTTGACTACTGTTTGTTGGTTGTTGACCAGTAGCACAACAAGATTGTTTATCTGCATGAAATCACATTGACATAAGCATGGTTAAAAAGTAAGTGTCGCATAATTTTTTATCACAAATACACCAGAATGCAGAGTCAGTAAAAGAGACATTTGGATTCAGTTTATGCACAAAAATGAATATCTTCTTTTTGATAGCCTAAGCACAATAAGACCCCTCTTTAAAATAGTAGGAGAAATTAGACTAACAAAAATTAAGTAAAAGAAGGGGGGAAAATGACTTGTGTAGCAGACTTACGTATATTTGTGGCGTAGGTCTCTCTATATATCAGTTTTTTTTACAGGATGAACTTTAATAGGAACAACAGTAAGTTAAACGATCCTTTATACTGACCTATTCCCTATCCAGTTCATGTGTTCCATTATTCAGCTGTGCAATTCACATAAATCCTAATCTTACAATCTTTTCCGTGGAACTTTAATGTAGGACTTGTGGTCATAATCATGGAATCGGCCATTGGATTAGCCACACTTTCCATTCTTGTTTGGAGTTGACTATCAAAGCTTCTCAACTTTCAAAAAAAGATGATCGCTTTGGGATTTGGAAAAGATTGGTGACTTCTACTTTGTGGCGGCTGAGGCACATGAAAAATACACAATAAAATCAATCTTGAGATGCATTCACACATGTATGCATGTGCATTGGTGTTTGCATTAAAGCATAAATATGGATGTAACTTGAGCCAACGAAACCTTATCTCATGCTAGAAGAGATCAACTATATGAAATCTCAAAGGATACTTATGGCTTTAGGCAAATAAATCCTCAATTTTAGCTCATTCCCTTGTAGCCGTCCTTAGACAAACCACAAATTTTTCCTGAACTCTTAATCATCACTGACCTTGTCGACTTTGGACTCTCCACCCACGTTTATCAAATTTTACTGGGATCACCGGCGCCCCAAAGAGAGAGAAAAAAAAAAAAAAAACATATACGGTACCACATGCAAATGCACACACGCATAAGGCACACAGCTCATCTCTAGATCTGCTATTTCAAATAATAGAACAGCATATCTTTCTATAGCAGAGTAGCAGAGAAATCAGATTAACGTGATAAGTTCCCACCTTTTTCAGATTTATGAAGAGATTGACGCTTCCGTTTCTCTCTTTTCTTTCTCTCAACTTCAGCGACAACTAATGTAGCTTCCTGCAATAACAAATTACAATTTTAACTCAAAATTCAAGCAAATTTTCTATCCAGCATGTTGAAGATTCTGATGGCATTTCTTATTACAGTCAAAAATTGGATAATGCAACAGGGCACATGATAAAAGATCCACTAAAAGACAACTTATGGATATCAAGAAATTCTCTTCAGAAATATTCCTAGATAAACTTCTCTTAGTTGTACTTCAGGAAGACAAGTAAAAAGTTCATGATGCAGAAGAGATCAATTTAGGTTACATTAGGTTAAGTAAATTTTATATAGGTCAAGTCTTCTGCTTTCAAAAAAAAGGAAAACGCAAGATATGTTCTTGCAATTCAAGTATTGTAAAGATGTCTTAAGTTTCATCGACCTTGCTCAAACTAGTTAGCTTTTTTTTGTCCACAAGCAAGCAATTTCTTGATTGATAATTAAAATATGTTACATGCCATTAAATTCACTCACCTTATTAACCTTTTTTGAGCGTCGCTCAATAGATCTTGACCATTTTAAACTAGAACCACCTATGCCTAAAACCCCAGCTTTTCGTATAGAGAACCCGTCAGTTGACCGTTTGTAGATCATATCCCTTTTCCTAGCAACCAGTAAATTACGGCTGAAAACACCACCACAGATATAAATTTTTGTTAAGCCTGACTACGCATAGCATGGCAACAAGGATTAAGATGAAAAAGAATTAGAAGTTGCAGTGAAATCTATACAACGTGAGACATGCATTTGTGCATACAAAAGTTACCTGATTAGCGATAAGGAGCTCTTGCTAAGCATCGGCAATCTGTTCCTCACAGAATTCTTCCAATTTGTTGTTCTCTTCCATGGAAATAATTGTGGAAGAATCTTCGCATGATTGATTGTTGTAATTGCATTTTTCTGTGGTTGTCGCCCACTAAGTGTCCACACATGAGAGAAACTTGCTACTTTATTTGTCTTCTCAGGGGCTGCAGTAGCAAAAGTGACTAGAAAATTCTCTCTTGTAGTAGGATAAGTAATAAAATTTGGGTCAAAATACTGAAGCAGATACCGAAAAGCAAGTTGTGATAATCAAGGGTCAACATAAACCAGGATCCAGTAAGGGAAGCAAAGGATAGTGCAAAGATCAACAAGAATTTGAAATGCCGAAGTGCTATCATGCAACCCTACTTCCAACCAAAACATTTTGAAGCACAAACCCAAAAGTAAAAAAAAAAAAAAAAAAAAGAAAAAAGAAAAAAAGACCAGAAGCGCACAGAATTGAACATGAAAAAAATGCAGGAATTCTTAAATTCCTTCTGAATGACGGCATAGCTTATAACCTAGCTATTAAATAATACACAATGAAAACATATATGTTGTAGTTAATAATAAAATTTGCAGACATCCAATGCAGGTCATAATTGACAATGAAGGTGCCTTGAACTCCTTCAGGCTTGAGGAGTTTAATTTGCAGACATCCAATGCAGGTCATAATTGACAAGTTGAGTGGCTCACTCAGGAACTGTCATAGCATCTTACTCCACTATAGATCCTAATTAAAGACAAACTTGCTTTAAGAAAATAGGTTTGCAAACTTCTGAGTTTCTAGGTGTTCAGCGCATTTATAAGATTAGAAGTGTAGCTTATCTTCTAGGTATCCAACCTCTGTAACAGGCAAAGAATGAAGCTTACGCCATACAATCCATTAAGGCTTGTATCACAAGTTTCTAAGTACACTCAAGGCACCAGGAGCTCCTTTTAATGGTATGAGAAAACAAACTCTGCAATCCTAGCTGGATGTTATAAATGAATTAATTAATTGACGGACTAACCCAAGAATTTCACAAGTACTAGGAACCAAATTTCATATCCAACTCAGGGAAGAAGAAAGGGGTTAATAAAATGTTACAGAATAAAATAAAAAGTAATTTAACCTCCAGAATGAACCAAGAAAAAAAATTAGGTTCATTAAGCTCTAGAAGGTCAAGTTATCACTCATGTTGTAAATAATAGTACACATGAAAATGGAATTATTAGCCTAAAATTCAAAAGATAAGACCTTTGAACCTCTCAAACTCTGGAAGAGACAGAAGGTTTACTATTCTTTCGGATAGCAAGATGATCCATAGTCGAGTCAAAAATAAACCCATGATGTTCAGATATCAAAATACCCGGTTGATGTAGAAATAACAAAAAAATAAGTTTGCAGATCATATAGTCATTAAAGACCCACTATACCTCAAAAATCACTTTTATCATCTTTGTGGAAACACTTTAAGTTAGAAAGTAAGATAGACTATGCTCTGAATTACTAGAGAAACAATTGATCAACAAATAAATGAGTAATGACTCTTACATTATAATACTCTTATTTGGACTTGTATACCTAAAATCTCTTTCTTTGTAATTTATTAGACGGTGAGAGTATCTACTAGCCAACTAGACCATTCATAGTCTGCAATCAAATTAAAAGCCATGCAACTAGAATCCTTCACACCTCAGGAAGTAGATATTTATATATAAATAGAAAGTAGGAAACAATTGTCAGGTACATTTTAAGAAGCCTTTTTATAGGGAAGAGGACCTGTCTTCTAAAAGAATACTTGTGTTAAAAATTAGGAGTAATATGAAGTTTCAATTAGCAACAAACATGCATACATGCTAGTAACTAAAGTAAGGAACTGATAAGACGCACCTTTATCTAGTTTTTTCTTGAATTGGCTGTCACTCAGGGAGGGAGCCACTGAATCACTATGATCGTCTGACTTTGAACTATCAGCAGAAAGAACATCTTTTCTATTCTGACTTTCAGACGGAGTAGAATTCAGGATGAGCTGATTCTTTTTCTTCTTGTAGTATAGATCTGAAGAGATTAATGAAGGAAATTGATTCTTCTCCAAGGAACGGTTGGATGAAGTGTCAAATTTAGGCACCGGGGCAGCAACCAACTGATTTGATTTTCTTTTCACATATACCATTCCTGTTCTACTAGAGGGCTCTGAGTTATTAGCGCTCTTGATAATTTGATTAACCTGCTCTTCTACACCAGACATGGGAAAAGTGCTCTCTGAAAATGGCTGAGAAGCATCCTCTGACGTATCAGTACTACAAATAGCTAACTTAGTGGCAAGAGGTAAAGGAGGTGTTTTGGGCCTTTCAAATGAAGGATTAGAAGAGGCCGCATTATCATTATAACCAGTTCTGTTCTCAAAATTTGGGCTCTTATTCACCGCATGATTAGTTGATCTATTTGGGGCCAAATGAAGAGAAGAATGGGGAAGAGGAAGTTTGGTGGCTGATTTTCTAATAAGACTGTTACCTTTACGTATGTAAGAACTCTGAAGCTTTCCGAACTTCCTAGGTGACAGCTTAGAAAATGAACTTCCTGCTGCATGCTGCAGATTCCCATGTGAGGATGAAGCAGAAGATAATGTATTGTCACGGTGCCATGTCCTGTGTCTAACATTTTGATTTACGTGAGAATTTGCTAAACTCATCCTACTTGGAAGAATCTTACGAACTGAAGAACTCACAGCTGCATCCTGGAAATTAGATTCCTCTCGACCACCTGTTTTGGAATCAAGTGTTATTTGAGTTTTTGATTCCTCTCGAGTCAAAAGCTTTGCTTCCTCTTGTAAAGTGAAGTGAGGTAGCATAACTCTTCCGGTATTCATACTTTCTTCCTCTTTGGATATGAATCCAACAGAAGGTAAAACTATGTCGTTGGAAATTGGTTTCACTGGTAACTTGCTAGCATTATCATTACTATTGCAGCCTGTATTATCTGCTATATGAGAAAATGGTTGTTCTTCTTCTACATTTACACAGTCCAAAACAGCTTGAACATTTGGAAAGTCGTGAGCAAACTCTACGCCAGAAATAGTAGTTACATTCAAGTTAGAAACATCAGCAATGTAGTCTCCAGACATCAAATAATCAGATGAGGCAGTGACATTTTTGACATGCATCCTAATACTATTGTCTTCTCCGCTAAAAGAACCAGCATACAAATCCTGATCCATAACTGTATCTTTGACTTCTAGGAGTGAAATCATGCTCTTTCCCTTCTCAATACTTGCAAAATCATTCATCACCATCCCAGCCTCCAATTTATGTGTTTCATCTCTCTGCCTCTTACTTTCAGTATTCTCATCTTCGAGATAGTTTACACTAGAGATGGAAGTTAAGGGAGCAGACAAAGTGATATCTTGCTTAGCAATCCCTGACGCAAATGAAGAACACACAGATATGTCAAAAGCATTTTCACGATGTGGAGCATTTTCACACTCATTAGTCCCCTTAGAAATTTGGTAATCCTCATCCATGAGATTATCAAACAAAACAACAACCTTAGATGAACTCTCAGCAGTGTCATTATTGGGTGACGCCACTGTAACAACTTCCTCGTTTGTCACATCTAGAAAATTAGTATTAGTATCCTCATCAACTACTATGTCCAGAATTGGATTCCCATCAGCATTACTATCTTCCTCATTACATCTACTATCCTTAACTACATCAACAACACTAGTACATTCATCTGCAGCAGTCTTCTCAATATCAGCCACTGCAGTAGCAAAACCTACTTTACATAACTGTGAATTCGATTCACCATCAATCCTCATTTTGGACCCATTAGTCTTACTATCTTTCTTATTACAAATACCACCTTCGGTTACATCAACAACACTAATAGATCTATCAGCAATAGTCTTCTCAGTATCAGCTGCTGTAGTAGCAAACCCTACTTCACATATCTCTGCATTTGGTTCTTCATCAATCCTGTTTTCAAAATATCCGTTAGCTTCTCCTCTAAATTCCTCCATTCTACTTTCAGAAGTCTCTGGCATTTTCTTGACATTTTCTGAAGAAGGCTTAGGACAAGCAACTTCAACAGGCATAGCGGAGGAAGATACCGCCTTTTCTGTTTCTTCTGAATGGTTTAAACATTTGATGGGACTGATTGATATTCCCCTCTTGGCGCAAGTTCCTTCCTTAACACTAGAACCCGGTGAATCAGAAACTACGGGAAAAACTACTTTGTGACTCTTCTTCACTACCTTCTTCGCTTTAGTAACTTTCTTCTTCGTCATTCTTACGTTGGGGCTCCCTTTGTTAAAGCTGGTTGCAAGTGCGCTTGGGGAAACTAAGACCTTGGCCACCAAGGCGTCAGATTTAAATGACAAATCCAAACCCTCAAACTCCGATTGGTTCTCATATGAAAAACTTGTGGGAGAGAATTGAGGAGGCTGTGCAGGCGGCAAAGGAGGAGAGGATGAAGCCGAGGGCTTCTCTTCGATCCTATTCCAAACAGATATTCCCGATTGGATTCTCGACAGTGCACTAAGTTTCTTTGGAGGCCTCTTCCAAGGGGAACTCACGGGGGCATCCATGCCTCCAGTGGGCATCTTCCTCTTCCCCTTATTGCTCGCAAAGTAATCATTCTCAAGGAGGCGGGCATCAAAAACAGCTCTCACATTCTTCTCAGAGTCATGATTCGTGGCGTTGTAAGAATGCGCCGAAGACCACATTGGCGGGGACGGCCGCAGAGCGTGCGGCTGCCATCCATTAACATCTCCTTCTCCTCCTCTCGCAGTACCATAGAAAATCCCCAAACCCTCCTCGACCTCGCAATCTTGAGCTCTTCGGAGCCGCTTCCGGCCAAAGGCGAATGCCTCCACGCTCTCAGGAATATACTGATCGCCGCTCCTATAAGACAAAGCAAGACGCCGCCTTTCGTCTTGCTCCCACTCTAATCGCGCCCTAGCCCTCTCGAAACCGCCGCCGCCGCCCCAGAACTCCCGGGGCGAAACCTCCTCGCGAGCCGGACGGCGAAGGGACGGGGAAGGGTGGTCGAATTCGCGAGGATAGGGCACGCAATCGGGTGCTCTGGGGATAGGAGGCTGCGGAGGCGGCGGAGGAGGGTGATGGGGGAAGGGATCGTGGGAGGGTTGGTAGGCGAAGTAGGGGCGCCCGTCGTCTCCGCCGTGGCGGTGGTGCCGGAGGAGCGGCGGCGCCGCCTCCGGCGGGGGAGGAGGCGGCGGCGGAGGGAGGAATTGGTGGGGGTGGGAGTAGTGATTGGAATCGAGGAATTGGGGATGGGGGTGAGGAAGAGGAGGAGGAGGAGGAGGAGGTGGCGGCGGAGGGTAGGGTTCGTACTCGTACCTGGATCGGCCTCCGCCGCCTCCGCCATGGTGGTGGTGGTGGTGGTGGTGGTGGAGAGGAGGAGGAGGAGGGTCGACGGGGTGGTGGCGATCCATGGCGGCGCCCTAGGTTTTCTTCGATGGTGATCGAGGCGTTTACGCTTCCGTGGTGGAGTGGTGGAGGAAGAGAAAGGGAGTTGGAGTAATTGTAGGGTTGTTATGAATATGAATTGGCTCCGTTCGTGTCCGATCTGTACTCGTTCGTGCAGTGTTTTGGTCGGTTAAGGTTCCCGGATGTGTCAGTTCGACCCTAATAAGGGTGTTGTTCCAACTGTAGAAAAAAAATTTTTGGTGGAAAATATTTTATGTCGTTTATGTTTGGTTGCTAGGAAAAGAAAAATAATTTTTCATAACAGTTGTTTAGTTGAAAAAAAAAAAAAAAGATAAAAATTTATTTAATATATTTTTTATTATATATATTATTAATATATTATAATTATTATATATATTTTCTCTAATTATATATATNNNNTAATTCTCTCTCTCTCTATATATATATATATATAAAAGAGGGAGAGAGAGTCCACAGGTCCACCCGGTCCACGAGGTGAGGATGCCTCGTGAACCGCGCATGCTCAACGCACCCTCAGCCGCGATTTGGGAAGCTGCGAGTTTTCGTTTTTCGCGGACGACGAGCAGAAAACGAAAACATGAAGTTTCCGGAAAATCTGTAAAAAAAATTTTTCAAAAAATTTTTTTTACAGATAACCAAACATTGGAAAACAAATTTTCAAGCGAAATTTTTTTTTCGGGGCACTTTTACAGCGAACCAAACAGCCCCTAACTCGAAACATCATCTCGGCAGAAGTGTATAAAGACCCCTCTACTATATCCGATTCTGAAAAAACCCCCTCAACTTTTTCTCTTATTTTTAATTGAAATCTATTGACCTCTATATTTTTAGAATTTTATCGAATTTAATAACCGTAATTATTTTTTAGCAAATAAAATCAGGTCAATTAATGGTTAAGAATTGATAGAATCATTAAATTTGATAAAATTTTTTGACTTAATTAAGTATAAAAATTCAAATAAAAAAATAGACCTGAGGGGTCTCAATAGTAAAGGAGATTGTTTTGTAATGTTGTATAGTTGACACGGTGTTTGTATATTTTTATCAAATTTTTTTTAGCAAAACCTTTATAAATTGGAAAATTATACCTGTATACCCCCACCATTTTTAGTTAAAAATAATTCGATGCCACAAATAAAAAAATAATGTAACAAATAAAAAATGATAATTTTTACATAAAAAGAATGTAAGATGTACACCTCATACCAGTAGCATTGCTCTTTTAGAAGGGTTATTTTCATGCACAAGCCTCAAAAGCTTTTAAAATATTACAAATTAGTTCTGTTATGTAAATAGACCAATTTGTGTTAAAAACAAAAAGAAATAATTTACTTGTACAGGACAGAAAAAAGAGCTATTTAATTTTAGAGCTTTTCCATTTTACTGGTTTTTATATTTCATTTCTTAATGCAAAGTAAAATTTGCACAAAAATGCAATGCTCTAACTTGCAGTGGTATGTAATATTTCAGTTGGATTATTATTTTAAGATTGCCTCGAATGCTTTTAAAATATTTCTATTCTCACTTTTAATGCTTTTGATGTTTCAACTGGATTAGGTTTTTTTTTTTTTTCCTTTTTTTTTTTTTTTCCAGTTTGTGAGCATGTTTATTAAAAACTTGCTGTGAGGAGTCAGATAAATTGGACTAGTAGTTAACTCCATAAGATGCACAGCTTGAATTTTTCTCGCAGTTATAGATCATAATAAAATAAAAAAGCCTAAAGAAAACTCAGAAAAAAAAAGAAAAACTTAATGTATTATCAAAATGAAAATTAAGAGAGACAATATTGTGAACTTCGAAGTGATCATCTAGGACTTCTCAACAATTTTACTCTGTACTTCAATTATTTACTAAAACTTACCTATGTTGTGAATGATTTACTTGTATTATCAGTATTTAGTTTACCATAAGTAATCTAATAATCTAATAATCTAAACACCTTCAAAATATTTTAATAAATTTTAGACAAAAAACTTTGATAGATAAATTTCTCGATATATTTTATGGAAAGTAAGTAGTGACGGAAATAAACGACTTCAAATCCATATGGAGATAAATCAAGTGTGGCTACAGTGAGCAAAATCTATAAATTAAGTTTACGCATGTTTCACTTGATCAATACTTGTTTGTTTCCTCGCAAGTGCCTTTCAGATTAGAAATAACTATTAGTTGAACTGAAATTCTGAGTAAAGTTTTTTGTTTCATTGCTGTTTTTTTAATAGAAAGTCAATTACGTTCAAAACGGTAGTTATTCCATTTTTTTTGTTTGTTTTATTCAAAAATTACACACTAACGCATCAGAGGATGAAAAAGAATTTCAATGATTAATTATTTACTTTTTCTATTATTTTCTCTCATATAATTGACTTTAGCACCAAAATCATTCAGGATGTTTTTAGAAAAATGAAGTTACAAGTCAGACTGGCAATCCAACTTGTTGTTCGCAAGTCAGCTTGAGTTTGGCTTGAAATAAGGCCGAGATCGATCGATTGTTTAATAAACTAGCCGAAACAAGAGCTGGGGTTAGCTCGTTTGTGTTCGACTCGATATAGCTCGAATTTATAATATATATTCATAGAGTCCAGCTATTATGCTATCGATAGTACCAAGCTCTTGGTACTATCGAGTTTTCTGCCATTAAATCTATTCTTTGATCATTTCCATCCATTAAATTATACTATTCAACCAACCACCCACTCAATCTTAGGGGATCACTATCATCCTAACCTCACATCCTTTTATCCAACATCCGAAAACTCAATAGTACAAAGCGCTTGGTACTATCAATAGTGAGAGAGAGAGTGAAAGAAAGAG
Organism: Ananas comosus; assembly: GCF_001540865.1. NCBI lineage: Eukaryota > Viridiplantae > Streptophyta > Magnoliopsida > Poales > Bromeliaceae > Ananas > Ananas comosus. The sequence goes on from NC_033639.1 coordinate 7,031,789, forward strand.
TTATCCAAATGTAAAAAGACTTATATTTTCAATTATTATATTAAAATTCTAATTTCTAATGTTCTTCCAACTTTTCATTTAATAGTAGGGCTGACAATCTAATTTATTGTTCATGAGCCAGCTCGTGTTCGGTTTATTAATAAACAAGCTGAACACGCACTGAATTATTCAGCTCAATAGTCTAACAAGGCAGCTCGTGTTTGACTTATTTATTAAATGAGCCGAACACGAGCTGGCACCATCTAGCCCGTGTTCTTAACAGCTCTAGTTACAAAGTAAATTTAATCTATAACAAACTAAACAACAAAGTGAATATTGATGATCGAAACCGATCCTCCACTTTTGATGAAACAAACATGCGCTTGGGACCAATCAACCAATCCAAACGCGAGGTAGCTCCAGGTTTTAGTTACTCTTTGGACCGGGTGTACTTTGGGCTTTGTACTTTTCAACACTCTTAATCTGGAAAAATTCTAGAATGCAACGGGTACATTAGTGGCGTGGCGTAACAAACCAATCAAATTAATCCTTTTAAGAATATATGTCCCATCATGATTGTAAAAAAGCATTTTTATTGTACTTGTGTTTGAAAAGAAGAAATGTGATTGGCTTGTTATTGATGACGTGGTGCAAGTGTGACAGTGTAGAATTCCTCCTTAACCTGGGTTTAGCCCACACTTCACAGTTAGGTTCAAGCCTTCTACGACCCGATTTAGTTGGTCTTAGCAAGCCACACAACACAAAGTGGCTCATATGTCACTAAGATGTACTGGACCACCTACAGATCAATCATCTTATCAGTCTTTCCTATATATGTCGTATGTTGCCTCGGCACTTGAAGGTGGTTCTACTGTTCTATGATCCTTTCCATCATCTAGGATGTGCAAAATTTTATTCTTTTTGAAAGATGCCCCGTTCTCTGAGCCATTTTCTTTCTATAGTTACATGAAGCTTTGATCAATCTGTTCACTCAATTAAAGATTTGGCGTTTGAAACTTCACCACCCACTTTGATTGTTAAGCTAGGTTCCATCTACGCTAGCGTCTTTACGCCGACTCCGCATTCGTTTTATATCCCGTATACAAATGCTTTTTCACCCCCCCCTCTGCCACCATATTGGTCTTAGAGTTGACTTTGATCAAGAGACCATGGTTAACCGTTCACACGCCACTAAACTTATCAATTTTTGTCGAATATACTAAAGTTTGCCAAATAAATGATTTTAACTTTCGTATGCAGTATTACTTGGTACTATAAGATAATCTTCGAGGACTCTGCTGAGCAGTGTGTTTGGCCTAGCTTTTCTAAAAGTGATTTTTGAGCCCAATAAAATGATTTGAATCTGACAGCTAGAATTTTGGAACAAGTTGTTGGGGAAAATCAGAATATTTCTGATTATTCGAATCAAGAAATTGATTTGAAGGCCTCGGAATCAAAAACCACGCAAAAATTCGTTTCTTGAAATTTGATTTCTGGCCGATTTTTGACTCCAAACTTTCAAATTCTTATTTTAATTTTTAGATCCAAAGTTTAAATTTAAAATTTAATCATAATTTTAATTTAAAATACTTCATTTTCGACATTTTTAATTTTAACTTTTTAAATTTAAAATTAAAATTTTAGATTATTAAATTCTAAATTTTAAATTCAATTCTCAAATTTTAAATTTTTCAAATTTTAAATTAAGATAAAAATTTAAATTTTTATATTTTAGATTTAAAATTTAAATTTCTTAAAAATTTTAAATTTTAAATTTTTAATTACAACGTTTTAAATATTCAAATTATAAATTTTGATAATTTCTTTAAAATTCAAAATTTTAAATTTCTAAAATCAAATTTTATAATTTTAAATTCAGGATAATTTTAACTTTAATTTCTAATTTTAAATTTTAAATTTGAATTTTATAATTTCAAATTTCATTTTAATTTATTTTTATTTTTAATTAAATTTTAAATTTTAAATTTTTTTAGATATTGAAATTTATATTTTAATTTAGATTTGAAATTTGAACTTAGATTTTAAAATTTGAATTCAACATTTTAAATTTAGATTTGATATTTAAATTTTTAAATTTTAAATTTTAAATTTATCTTTTAGATTAAATATAAAATTTTAAATTCGGATACAAATTGAAATTCAACAAAATTTTAATTTTAATTCAAATTAAAATATTAAAAAATTTAACATTATTTAAAAGTTAAAGTTTAGTAAAATATTAATATATATGCAAAAATTTCAAATTTTTGTTGCCCACGTAGCCTCTTATGGTATCACTTAAATAATCATGTTTATTCTAAACTAGCTAAATACTTTAAAGGTTTTTAAGCCAAAATTAATTTTCCAAATAAAAAATTATTCAGTAAAAATTATTTTTTTAGAATCTAAGCCAAACGTTGTCCCTTGTAGGACCTTAATTCACCTTATTCCATTCTATTGCGGTGGTTTTTTATCCTAATCCTCTTTGCGCCACCTCTTAGGTAAAGATATCTAGAAAGTAGGGAATATCCTTCGTACTAGATGTCAGACGATTACATCAATCATTCTTGTCGTCTCTATGACATTATGTTGCCTTTGCAGTTGAAGGTGATTCTAAGTTATAAGATCCATTTCCACCATTAGATGAGTGCAATTGAAAGATGCACCACTTCTTTGAGCTGCGTTTTCATCCATAGTAAACATATGTTGGTAAAAATCTTTTTGACTTTTATTATAATATTTCTTTAAAAAATAATTCTGGCTTCTCCGGAATGAAAGCAGGTAAGAACTACTAATTGCAAGCGATTCAAAACATGGTTTTACATGGAACACTCGACAAATTCGAATAAACTTTCCTACCTTGTTCTATTTCCTCATTAGAAGAAACAATTCTTACATCTTTTCTCTTTGTTATTCACTATAATAAGTTTATACATCTCTGGATACAATCTCTCTCTTCTGCTCTCTTCTGCCTCTTCTCTGTCTCTTCTCACTCCGTGTCTTTTTTGACTTGTAAACCTGTAACCTTTGAACCATTACAACATCATGTACCTACAACACATAGCCGTGGGTTCTCCAGCCCGCTTCAGCCACAGCAGTCATGACGATCGCACAGACGAAGGAGCAAGAATCTACACGCCAAAATAACCATCTATCTTCACTCTGAAAACAAAGAAGGACACAAACCAAAGAAAGCGCAAAAGTATAGGAGAATTATTTTGTCAAACAATGGGAACCGAAAATACGGAAGGAATCAAGACGCAATCAACTGGGGTATTCAGGATCCGGAATCGGCTTCATGAAAGCATCGAGATTATCCATCGCAGCAGGTCCAAGGCAATTCAGAATTGCATGGATCGGCCGAAACCCTTTCGAGCATTTACAGTCTGTGCCCCCTCTCAACCGATCAAGCAACATGCAAGGCCGATATAATCGGCAACTTGGCACGCTAGAGAAGATGGAGCTCACCCGACATCTTCTGTGTCATTCAACTGTTGGAAATTTGGCAACGGCGCTCAGCAATACTGTAATAGTAGCCAAAGTAGCGCCCCAGTTATGTTGCTTTGGACTTCGAGTGTTTTTCTTTCTCTGTGCTTATTTCTTCTCTTATGGATGAAAGCTGCCCATGTTAGATTCCTTGCGGGCACTCTCCGTGTCAGATTCAAAAGAGGTGGGACACACTTAACTGTGCCTTTTTGCGGACACTCGCCTTGCAGAAGAATTACTTCAAATCTCAATCAGGAGTTAATACAGTATGGACAATATGTTCTTGCAAGTGTAAAAGCAATAAAAAAATGATTATGTGCAATACCACATCGTCTTTACAGTTAATATTAAGTTTGTTTGAGTTGAATATGAGTCAACAAGAATAGTGAAATTAAAACGGTAGCCATGGATAATTTTCTTGCAGAACTTTTTGCAAACTCATGACACCTTATTATATATAGATACCGCGTGTGTCATCAAACTCAAATAATTTGAGTCACTTCACTTCTTCCTACTTTACATATGCATCCGTCTACAATGGGTTGGATAAAGAACTAAATCCAACAGACATCCTTGGTGAAAATGCACATTTATTGTAGAGTCAATACACTAAATAGCTTTTCTTGCTAAAAGAACACGTGTAAGATGGAACTAGTTATATTTATGGCCTAAACAGGTCTGCTAATCCTCATGTTGCATCATCCAGTGCTGTCTTATCTAACATCACTAATAAGGAAAACTACCCAATTTTTTGAAATTGATCACGATACAGATAATTATGATATCACCTGTAATGATCTTGCTTAGTCAAGCATGTAAATTGATTATCTAAAAAGTACATGTCACAATCAACGTTACCTTTCCATATTAACTGTAGATAACAACAAAAAAGAAAGAACTAAAGTAGCTACAGCCAGAAGGAGGCTGTCGAGCCCCCCTTGGCAAATTTATGAGTGCATTGACGTAACAAAGATATTGTTCTATATAGATAAAACTTTGGCCAACAACATCTCTCTAGTTTAAACGTGATGTTAATTGTGTCTGTAACCATTCTCCAGACACAGTTTTCTTAATGCTAATATACAACATCTAAATTAATAGCATCAAGTTCATGTCAGTTACAACCATAGTTGTGGTTTCTATAAAACATGGTGACTACAAAAGCAATACCATGTTAAAAATACATCGAGATACCTGAAGCGTGATTAATACTTATACAATGTTCTTGGCGTGAGAAAGAATTGCCTATCGAGTAACAAGAGAAGAAAACTTAAATAATACACCACCATTACAATACCATCGCCATACAGCACCAATATCCCCTCAAGGAAGCCAATCACAATAGAAGTACATTTGAGTGCACTTTACATGCGCTGTAAGACAGCCTTGTGTATTTGTACACATCCTGGCATATATGTAAAAATGTTAAATAGAAAACAATTTGAAGATACCGCCGCCCCGCCCCCCCCCCCCAAAAAACAAAATCAAACATTACAAAGTGGTCACCACCTGTACAAAATAGGAACAATCTGGCATTCTCATCAGGAAGGACCTACATCATGAAATCCTTGTAATGAAGTTCAAAATATCAAAGAAAAAAAGAGAGACAGCAGGACACAGACAATCTAAGGAGCAAACCTCTCCTTATTTCCTTTGCAATAGGAGACAATAAATGAAAGCTATATCTCGACCTGATGAGTCAGCTGCTGCAATTCGGTGTAGACACCATGCTCTAAAGTAAACTTAGTGTGCAAATCACAACTTAGTCAGGTATGATGAGTTATATTGGACACTCTCACCAACTTTGCTGCATGGCCAAACCGGATAGAATGAAGTATTGACTGCTTTTTTGCGAGGCGCATCTAACAGTGTGTAGCTCCTCCGACTTCCAAATTTTCACTTGCAGAATGCGGATGAGTTTCTTTTGAATGCTCTTACACCCGTTTGTTACCGTTGCTTACATATCTGCTAAGTAGCATCACAACAACAACGTATATATTGCATTAACATTAAATTAACAATAAATAAGACCGATATACTTTTAAAATGGGTAAAATATTTTCTAAAAAAAAACGATAGTATAATAAACATACTGCATGATTTCCAATTATATCTCCTTGTAGCTTACATGATGTTGACTTACTGCTTTGTTGGTTGTTGACCAGTAGACAGCAACAGATTGCTTTATCGTGCATGAAATCACATTGACGATAAGTCATGGTTAAAAAGTAAGTGTCGCATAATTTTTTTATCAACAGAATACACGCAGATGCGGAGTCAGTAAAACAGAGCCATTTGATTCAGTTTATCACAAAAATGATATCTTTTTGATAGCCTAAGCACAATAGACCCCTTTAAAATATGTAGGAGAAATTAGAACTAACAAATAATATAAAGTAAAAGAATGGGGGAAACTGCACTTGTTAGCAGATTTACGATATTGTGGCTGGTAGGTCTCTCATATATATCAGTTTTTTTTACTAGGATGAACTTTTAATAGGGAACAGAACAGTAAGGTTAAACATCCTCTTATACTGACCTATTCCCTATCCAGATTCATGTTGATTTCCATTATTCATCTGTGCAATTCAACATAAGCTCCTAATCTTTGACAATTCTTTTCCGTGGAACTTTAAATGTTAGGACTTGTGGTCAAATCATGGAATCGGCCATTGATTAGGCCACACTTTCCATTCTTGTGTTTGGAGTTGACTATCAAAGCTCTCAAACTTTCAAAAAAAGATGATCGTCTTTGGGATTTGAAAAAGAATTGGTGACTTCTACTTTTGTGGCGCTGAGGCACATGAAAATATACACATAAAAATCAATCTTGAGATGCATTCACACATGTATGGCATGTGCATTGGTGTTGCATTAAGACAAAATCATGGGATGTAACTTGAGCCAACGAAACCTATCTTCATGCTAAGAAGAGATCAACTATATGAAATCTCAAAGGATTACTTAATGTTTAGGCAAATAAATCCTCAAATTTTAGGCTCATTTTCCCCCTGTGTCCTCCTCGTAGCTCTTGAAAATGCACAAATTTCGCTGAACTAATCATCCCATGACTCTTGTCGACTATGGAACTTCTACCCCACGTTTATCAAATTTTAACTGCGATCACCGGCGCCCCAAAGAGAGAGAAATAAAAAAAAAAAAAAACATTATACGGTACTACATGCAAATGCACACATCGGCATAAGGCACACTAGCCTTCATCACTAGATCTTGCTATTTCAAATAATAGAACAGCCATATCTTTCTATTACGGCAGATGCACGAGAAATCAGATTATCGTGGATTAAGTTGCCCACTTTTTCAGATTATGAACGAGATGACGCTTCCGTTTCTCTCTTTTCATTTTCTCTCACTTCCAGCGGACCAACCTAATGAGCTTCCTCGCAATTAACAAATTACAATTTTAAGCTCCAAAATTCAAGACAATTTTTCTATCCAGATGTTGGAGATTCTGATGGCATTTCTTTTACAGTCAAAAATGTAATGCACAGGGCACATGATAAAAAGATCCACTAAAGACAAACTCTATGGATATCAAGAAATTCTCTCAGAAATATTCTAGATAAACTTCTCTTAGTTGTACTTCAGAGAAGACAAGTAAAAGTTCATGATGCAGAAAGAGATCAATTTAGGTTAGCATTAGTAAGAAATTTTATATAGGTCACAGTCTTCTGCTTTCAAAAAAAAGGAAAACGCCAAGAATATGTTTCTTGGCAATTCAAGTATTGTGAAAGATGTCTTAGTTTTCATCGACCTTGCTCAACTAGTTTACTTTTTTTTGTCCACAAGCAAGCAATTTCTTGATTTGATAATAAATATGTTACATGGCATTAAATTCATCACCTTATAACCTTTTTTGAGCGATCGCCTCATAATCTTTGACCATTTTTAAACTAAACAACCCTATGCCTAAAACCCCAGTTTCGTATAGAGAACCCGTTCAGTTGACCGTTTGTAGATCATATCCCTTTTCCCTGAAGCAACCAGTAAATTAGCGGCTGAACCCACCACAGATATAAATTGTTGTTAAGCCTGAGTATCGCAATTAGCATGGCAACAAAGGATTAGATGAAAAAGAATTAGAAGTGCAGTGAAACCTATACAAGTGAGACATGCATTTGGTGCACTACAAAAGTTACCTGTATGATAGCGTAAGAAGCTCTGCTAAGCATCGCAATCCTGTATCTCACAAGCAACTTCTGCCAAGTTGTTGTTCTCTTCGGCAAATGGAAATAATTGTGGAAGAATGCATTCCACATGATTGATTGTTGTATAATTGCATTTTTCTGTGGTTGTCGCCCACTATAAGTGGTCACACATGACGAGAAACTTGACTACTTTATTTGTCCTTCTGAGGGGCTGCAGTATGCAAAAGTGACTAAAAATTCATTCTTTGTAGGATAAGTAATAAAATTGCGCGTCAAAATACTGAAGACAATACGCGAAAAAGCAAGTTCGTGAGGATAATTCAAGTGGTCAACATAAACCAGGATCACAGTAAGGGAAGCAAAGGATAGTGCAAAGAGAATCAACTAGAGAATTGAAATGCCGAAGTCATTCATGCAACTCCTACTTCCAACCAAAACATTTGAAAGCACAAACCCAAAAGAATAAAAAAAAAAAAAAAAAAGAAAAAAGACAACCGAGACAGAGCGCACAGAATTGAACAGAAAAAAAATGCAGGAATTCTAAAATCCTTCTGATGATACTCGCATAGCTATAACCTGCTATTAATAATACCAATGAAAATCATTATAGTTGTATGTTAATATAAAATTTTGCGAGACATCCAATGCAGGTATAATTGACACTATGAAGGTGCCTTGAAGCTCCTTCAAGGCTTGAGGATGTTTTAATTTGCAGACGATCCAGAGTGCAGGGTCATAATGCGACAAGTCTGAAGTGGCTCACTCAGGCTAACTGTCATAGCATCTTACTCCACTATAGATCCTAATATAAGAGCAATACTTTGCTTTATAGATAATAGGTTTGCAAACTTCTGAGTTTCTAGTGTTCAGCGGCATTTATAATGATTAGAAGTGTTACCGCTTATCTCTAGGTTATCCAACCTCTTAACAGCAAAAGATGAAGCTTCGCCATACAATCCATTACGGCTCTGTTATACACACAGTTTCTAAGTGACTCAAGGCACCCAGGAGCTCTCTTTAATGTGTATGAGAAAACAAACTCTGCAATCTACTGGATGTTAATAAATGCAATATTAATTAAATTGACGGATCATAACGACCAAGGAATTTCACAAGTACTAGGAACCAATTCGTCAATATCCAACTCAGGGAAGAAAAAGGGTTATAATAATGTACAGAATAAAATAAAAAGTAATTTAATCCTCCAGAATTGAACCAAGAAACAAAAATTCAGGATTCATTAAGCTTCTAGAAGGTGCAAGTTTAATCACTCATGTTTGTAATAATTTCAGTACACCATGTAATGAATATTAGCCTAAATTCAAAAGATAAGACCTTTGAACTCTCAAACTCTGGAAGAGACAGAAGGTTTACTATTCTTTCGGATAGCAAGATGATCCATAAGTCGATTCAAATAAACCATGATGTTCAGATATCAAATACCCAGTTGATGTAGAAATTAACAAAAATAAGTTTGCAGATCATATAGTCATTAAGAGACCCACTATACCTCAAAAATCACTTTTATCATCTTGTGGAAACACTTTAAGTTAGAAAGTAAGATAGACTATGCTCTGAATTACTAGAGAGAAACAATTGATCAACAAATAAATGAGTAATGACTCTTAATTATAATACTCTTATTTGGACTTGTATACTAAAATCTTTTTCTTTGTAATTATTAGACGGTGAGAGTATCTACTAGCCAACTAGCATTCATAGTCTGCACATAAATTAAAAGCCATGCAACTAGAATCCTTCACACTCAGGAAGTAGATATTTATTATAAATAGAAAGTAGGAAACAATTGTCAGGTACATTTTAAGAAGCCTTTTTATAGGAAGAGACCTGTCTTCTAAAAGAATATTGTGTTAAAAATTAGGAGTATATGAAGTTTCAATTAGCAACAAACATGCATACATGCTAGTAAGTAAAGTAAGGAACTGATAAGACGCACCTTTATCTAGTTTTTTCTTGAATTGGCTGTCACTCAGGAGGGATCACTGAATTCACTATGATCGTCTGACTTTGAACTATCAGCAGAGAAGAACATCTTTTCTATTCTGACTTTCAGACGGAAGTAGAATTCAGGATGACGCTGATTCTTTTCTTCTTGTAGTATAGATCTGAAGAGATTAATGAAGAGAATTGATTCTTCTCCAAGGAACGGTTGATGAAGTGTCAAATTAGGCACCGCGGCAGCAACCAACTGATTTGATTTTCTTTTCACATATACCATTCTGTTCTCTAGAGGGCTCTGAGTTATTAGCGCTCTGATAATTTGATTAACTGCTCTTTTACACCAGACATGGAAAAGTGCTCTCTGTAAATGGCTGAGAAGCATCCTCTGACGTATCAGTATACAAATAGCTAACTTAGTGCAAGAGGGTAAAGGAGGTGTTTGGGCCTTTCAAATGAAGAGATTAGAAGAGGCCGCATTATCATTATAACCAGTTTTCTGTTCTTCAAAATTTGGGCTCTTATTCACCGCATGATTAGTTGATCTATTTGGGGCCAAATGAAGAGAAGAATGGGGAAGAGGAAGTTTGGTGGCTGATTTTCTATATAAGATGTTACCTTTACGTATGTAAGAACTCTGAAGCTTTCCGAACTTCCTAGGTGACAGCTTAGAAAATGAATTCCTGCTGCATGCTGCAGATTCCCATGTGAGATGAAGCAGAAGATAATGTATTGTCACGGTGCCATGTCCTGTGTCTAACATTTTGATTTACGTAGAATTGCTAAACTCATCACTATGGAAGAATCTTACGAACTGAAGAACTACAGCTGCTTGGAAATTAGATTCCTCATCGACCACCTGTTTTGGAATCAAGTGTTATTTGCGTTTTTGATTCCTCCGAGTCAAAAGCTTTGCTTCCTCTTTGTAAAGTGAAGTGAGAGTTATGCATAACTCTCCGGTATTCATACTTTCTTCCTCTTGTGGATATGAATCCAACAGAAGTTAAACTATGTCGTTGGAAATTGGTTTCACTGGTAACTGTAGCATTATCATTTACTATTTGCAGCTGTATTATCTGCTATAGTGAGAAAATGGTTGTTCTTCTTCATACATTTACAACTGTCAAATACAGCTTGAACATTTGGAAAGTCGTGAGCAAACTCTACGCCAGAAATATGTTACATTCAATGTTAGAAACATCAGCCAATGTAGTCTCGCAGACATCAAATAATCAGATGATGGCAGTGACATTTTTGACATGCATCCTAATACTATTGTCTTCTCCGCTAAAAGAACCAGCATACAAAATCCTGATCCATATACTGTATCTTTGACTTCTAGGAATGAAATCAGCTCTTTCCCTTCTCATACTTGCAAAATCATTCATCACCCATCCCACCTCCAATTTATGTGTTTCATCTCTCTGCTCTTACTTTCAGTAGTTCTCATCTTCGAGTAGTTTACACTAGAGATGGAAGTTAAGGGCAGACAAAGTGATATCTTGCTTAGCAATCCCTGACGCAATGAGATAACCCAGATATTGTCAAAAGCATTTTCGCGATGTGGAGCATTTTCACACTCATTAGTCCCTTAGAAATTTGGTAATGCCTCATCCATGTAGATTATCACAAAACAACAACCTTAGATGAACTCTCAGCAGTGTCATTATTGGGTGACGCCACTGTAACAACTTCCTCGTTTGTCACATCTAGAAATTAGTATTAGTATCCTCATAAACTACTATGTCCAGAATTGGATTTCCATCAGCATTACTATCTTCCTCATTACATCTACTATCCTTAACTACATCAAACAGAACACTAGTTACATTCATCTGCAGGCAGTCTTCTCAATATCAGCACCTGCGAGTAGCAAAACCTATTTACATAACTGTGAATCGATTCACCATCAACTCCTCATTTTGGACCATTAGGTCTTACTATCTTTCATTACAAATACCGACCTTCGGTACATCAACAACACTAATAGAATCTATCAGCAATAGTTTCTCATATCACGCTGCTGTAGTAGCAAACCCTACTTCACATATTCTGGCATTTGGTTCTTCATCAATCCTGTTTTCAAAATATCGTTAGCTTCTCACTCTAAATATCCTCCATTCTACTTTCAGAAGTCTCTGGCATTTTCTTGACATTTTCTGGAGAAGCTTAGGAAGCAAACTTCAACAGGCATAGCGGAGGAAGATACCCGCCTTTTCTGTTTCTTGTGAATGGTTTAACATTTGATGGGACATGATTGATATTCCCCTCTTGGCGGAAGTTCTTCCTTAACACTAGAACCCGGTGAATCAGAAACTACGGGAAAAACTACTTTGTGACTCTTCTTCACTACCTTCTTCGCTTTAGTAACTTTCTTCTTCGTAATTCTTACGTTGGGGCTCCCTTTGTTAAAGCTGGTTGCAAGTGCGCTTGGGAAACTAAGACCATTTGGCCACCAACGTCAGATTTAAATGACAAATCCAAACCCTCAAACTCCGATTGGTTCATCATATGAAAAACTCTGTGGAGGAGAATTGAGGAGGCTGTTGCAGCGCCACAAGGAGAGAGGATGAAGCCGAGGCTTCTCTTCGATCCTATTCCAAACAGATATTCCGATTGGATTCTCGACAGTGCACTAAGTTTCTTTGGAGGCCTCTTCCAAGGGGAACTCACCGGGGGCATCCATGCCTCCAGTGGCATCTTCCTCTTCCTTATTGCTCGCAAAGTAATCATTCTCAAGGATGCGGGCATCAAAAACAGCTCTCACATTCTTCTCAGAGTATGCATTCGTGCGTTGTAAGAATGCGCGCGAAGACTCACATGGCGGGACGGCCGCAGAGCGTGCGGCTGCCATGCCATTAACATCTCTTCTCCTCCTCTCGCGCAGTACCATAGAAAATCCCCAAACCCTCCTCGACCTCGCCAATCTTGAGCTCTTCGGGAGCCGCTTCCGGCCAAAGGCGAATGCCTCCACGTCTCAGGAATATACTGATCGCCGCTCCTATAAGACAAAGCAAGACGCCGCCTTTCGTCTTGCTCCACTCTAATCGGCCCTAGCCCTCTCGAAAACCGCCGCCGCCGCCCAGAACTCCCGGGGCGAAACCTCCCTCGCGAGCCGGACGGCGAGGGACGGGAAGGGTGGTCGAATTCGCGGGATAGGGCACGCAATCGGTGTGCTCTGGGGATAGGGGCTGCGGAGGCGGTCGGAGGAGGGTGATGGGGGAAGGGATCGTGGGAGGGTGGTAGGCGAGAGTAGGGGCGCCCTGTCGTCTCCCCATGCCGTGGTTGCCGGAGGAGCGGCGGCGCCGCCTCCGGCGCGCGGGGACGGCGGCGGAGGGAGGAATGGTGGGGGTGGGAGTAGTGATTGGAATCGAGGATTGGGGATGGGGGTGAGGAAGAGGAGGCGGAAGGAGGAGGACAGGTGGCGGCGGAGGTGGTAGGTTCGTACTCGTACCTGGATCGGCCTCCGCCGCCTCCGCCAGTTGGTAGGTGGTGTGGTGGTTGGTGGAGAGGTGAGGAGGAGAGCGTCGACAGGGTGGTGGCGATCCATGGCGGCGCCCTAGGTTCTTTCGAATGGGTGAGGCGTCTTGACGCTTCCGTTGGTTGGAGTGGATGAGGAAGAGAACAGGGAAGTTGGAGTAATTGTGGTGTTGTTATCATATGAAATTGGCTCCGTTCGTGTGTCCGATCTGCTACTCTGTTCGTTGCAGTGTTTTGTCGGTTTAAGCTTTCCCGGATGTGTTAGTTCGAGCCCTAACTCGAAACATCATCTCGTTTAGAAGTGCTTATATAAAAAGGAATCACCGGCCATGGGTCTTACTTATATCCGATTCTGAAACTCCCCTCACTTTTCCTATTTTTTAATTGAAATCTATTGACCTATATCATTTTTAGAATTTTATGGAATTAATACTGTTAATTATTTTTTTACAAATAAAATTCAGGTAATTAATGGGTTAAGATTGACTAGAATCATTTAATTTGATAAAATTTTGACTTCAATTAAGATATAATTCAAATAAAAATAGAACCTGAGGGTCCGTGTGTTCAATAGTGAAAAAAGACGCTGTTTTGTATGTTATATAGTTGACACAGTGTTTGTATATTTTACTCAAATTTTTTTTTTTTTTCTAGCAAAAGCTTTTTTTAAATTGGAAATTCGTAACACTGTTATTACCCCAAACATATCTTTTCTTCTCTCTTCACTCAATCCAATGAAATTCTAGACGAAGAACCTTTACTGTCGTCCTCCTCCACCACCGCAGCCAACAAGATAGAGTTTCGGTGGTTGCTAAATGCTTAAATAAGTGTTGGTAAATTAGCAGCACTCTTTTAGGTTATAGCGACACTCTTTAACTGTCACTATATACCTAGCGACCCCACATATAGCAACACTTTTTAAAAGTGTCGGTAATTTTAGCTAGCAGCACTTTTTTGACATGTACCTACATTTAAAAGTGTCGCTATAGACCGTTTTTGTTGTAGTATTGTAAAAAAGAGATGTGACTATAATTATAGCTGCAAGCTATATATTATTAAATTTAGAATTAGTATTTTATTTTCGTCTCTCAAACCCGGTTGCTTTGCAACTCAATAACTTTTCATCTCCTTTATTAAAAAGTGACATGCAATATTGAAAATAATAAGCCAATATGAAAAAAAATTAAGAATCAAAAGCCATGTGAGAAAACAAATGTAATTTCATAAAAATAAAGTAGCATGTGCTAAAAATGATTAGAAAATGTCTAATAATTTACTTATAAATTACACAATCATGATTTACATTTTTATTATTATTTGTATTATACATTTAATGATGACTTGTTAATTACTCATAATACAATCCAATAATAAGCCATTGAAGATTAAAACAAAAATAGAAACTAATACAAAATAGATTATGAATATTCATAGATAAAAATTATAGTATCACGTAAGAACAAGAAAAACCTTGAAGATTCTTACATAAGAATTGTGATAGACATAAATAATATTATAATTGCAATTCAAGATATTAAAAATTTTGTAAGCCTAAAGTGATTGGACAAAAAAAACTGGTTAAAAGGGCATTATTAATACAATTTATCATACTCAAATGATTTCATATTAAAATGAAAAAAACTCAATTAATTTATTAAGTGAAACAATATTACTATGCAACCTACTCAATGACAAATTAAAAGAAAGATTTTAGAAACGTTGACGATATAATCTTTTATCACATAAGCATGAAAAAATAAATAAATAAAGTGTAAAAGAAATAAAAAATAAACAAAGCAATATGGAATTAATTTATCATTCATATTATAAAATAATAAAATAAATAATTTAAAAAACTTTATTATTTATCAAGATTACAACATTCTTCCAAATCTAGAGAGAAAGCATTATATNCCCGGATTGTTTTATTAAGCTATATTAAAATTCAACGACTTAAAATCTATTTAGCTAATTTTATTTTCTATTGGCATATGAAGTCCTCACATATAAGTAAGGTTAGATCAAGAGTCTTTGATGAGGTCCAAGATGTGAAAGTAACAATAGATTTTTTTTTTTAGTTTTTTAAAAGCCTAAGTATCAGAAAAAAAGTATTTAAATAGTATATATTTGACACTTTCTTCCACATTCAAGCTCTAAACATTTTGATAAATTCAAAACATGAACTTTATATTAATTAAAAGAAATTAAATTAAACTAAAAGTTTGATAAAATTCTATTTTAGAATCTCTCACGCTGGTATCATATGAAATAACTAATTTTCTCTAAATCTTAAATTATGGCTAAATTATACTTTTGGCCCTCATACTTGAGGCGGTGACACTTTACTTCTCAAACTATTATTGCAATCAAACCACATAACCCAATTGAGTTGAGTAAATAGTAATATATTGCTTATTTGACAATAATACAACAGTAATGTGGTTAACGATGTGATAATAACTAACATTACATACTATTGTAATATCAGTGATAATAGTAGCACATCAGCATTCAAATAACTAAATTGCTTTTGTAAGATTTAATTGCAGTAGTGCAGAGAATTTGAACAAAAAAATTATTAAAAAAAAAGGTAAAATTTGAGTACTAAATCTTCCCTTTTTATAATTTGAGAAGAAAAAATATAATTTAATTATTACACAATCAAAATCTAATATCTTAATACTTCATACTCAAAACAACAGTGGATGGTGCCCTCTCATCAACATTTGAAAGGAGAACCCCCCACCACCCCACATTCATTGGCTCTTTGATGGCCGTTAGGTTTCCTCACAAACTGCCAAAATGTTTGATTGATGGACATGGGATGTGATGGAACTGAAGCATACAAAAAAGAAGAGCAATGGATTGGGGAGGTTTGTTAGGTAGATCTAGTCATGTCCAAGTTCCCCCCCACTCAATAATTGCATGGGGATATTTTTGCACTTCAATTGTGTACCACTCAAAACTGTTTTATATATTTGTCTGTTTTATATATTTGTTTTTATCTCTGCATTTGTTTGGTACCAAGAATTCGATTAAATTGAATAAGACAAGAAAAAGTACATTAGGAGTGACAGTGATTTGACAATTTGAGGTTTATGGAGTTGTGACAGATAGACGATGGAAATCGGTCGCCAGTTTATTCAACAATATATTCTCTCAACTTGGATTTGAAATTCCATATCAGTGGAACTATTTGACCTAACCTGATTTGATCGCCCAACCTTTGATGATCTTCTTCGACATCTCAGAGTCTTTGAAATCTTCATTGCTCTTAATAATATCGTGCTTTCTTCTGTCTTTTCTTTATTTTTAATGAATTTATATCAAGTGTTATGAATTGAGAATCCATCATTTTCAAGAGATTGATCGATGTGTTGTGAATCTCAACACAATATTCACCATCCTAATCAACATATTTTATATAAGCGAGGCTATAAACACCCGNGGTTGCCTTCCAAATAATCCTATAAATTATTCATTATTATACAAATATCAAAAAATTATAAAAACTATATGTAATTTACAAATTTATTAAATAATTCAATTATTCCTTTTAATTAATCAATAGAAAGAGGTCATCATCTTTTCATTAAATAATTCTAGTAGTCTTTTTACTCTTTTTTTGGAGTATATAGGTAAAAAACTATACTCGAGTATATGGTTCAAACATCTTATAGTAAAGTTTGTTGGAGGATACGTATAGCATGGTTAAACCATTCTCGTTTTTGTGCTGCATCCAAATAAAACCTTAGTTTTTTTTTTTTTGAGAGAGAGAGAGATAGGTAACACACTATCCGTTTCGTTTATTTCATTTAGAAATAAACTTAGTTGTAAATGTAAATCAACTAAGATTCGAACTTGCGATCTCGGGTACCAACCACCAAGCCCTTTGGTTCACATAATAGTATCACAATAGGACTATAGGAAACCCTGAATTCGAGTCTGACCAAAATGCTAACATTCATATGCCTTCAAATAAAAATATGGTATAATTTACTCCCAATTGTATGAAATTTAGCATGCACTATTATGTTCATTAATTTGGATCAAACACCGCTGTAAAGAGCATTCTTGATCATCTTTATCAAATTAATCTTGTTCAAGTTCTACATCCGTCATTTTATCACATATATCTTAGTTTGTTGTTATGTTTATCTCTTACACTATCTCTGTTACGTACCTAGATAAATATTTTGGTTTTGATTTGGTATCCAAACTAGTTGTAGATCAGGATTTAGTTTCCCAAGTTCAATCCAAGATTTTGAACTATTGGCATGCTTGGTTGTGAGGGCTAAACGTAGGGACAAGAGCTTGTAGATAGGGGTTTTTCGGGCCGAAATGGGCTAGGGGCCGCCCCGGCCCAGCCCGGATTTAATTTCGGGTAGGGCCGTGCTGGGTCCAAGTTGTCTATCCCTTGGCCCAGCACGGCCCTTCGGCCCGGAAGATACGGACTGTGCCGGGCCGGATTGCGCTTTGGGCTGGCCTAATAAAGTATTTATTTTTTAAATTTTTTTAAAAAATTTAGTATGAAATTTAAAATTATAAGCAATAAATATTTTCATTTAAATTAATATTTTGATTAAAACATTATAAAATTATAAAAATAATTATACTAAAATAAATATTTATTTTTTTTAAAAAAATAAATTTGTATTATTTTAAAAAAATGAGATAGATTTTGGTCCAATGGACCAAAATTCTTTGGTCCATTGGACTAAAATTGCTTCTCCCAAGGTCCGCTAGGCAGACCTTGGAAGGAGAGCTCATGGGGAGGAGGGCAGCTTAGACTGGGGTCCGGGCCATGCTGGCCCGGCTGGCACGCGCCGCCCGCCTCCCCTCTGCCCAGCACGGCCTAGGCTCGTTTCGGGCCGTGCCGTGCTGGGTCGGCCCGGTACGGGTGCTACAGTACCCGTGCCGTGTTGTAGCCTGGCCCAAGGCTGTGCCGGGCCGGACGGCCCACGTGCCGCCCGGCCCGTTTTACATTCCTACCGGTAGATATATATATTTTTAATTTTTTAAAATAGTTATAGACATCATATCTTCAATTAAATTAGTGCACTCCATGCAATTCTAAATAATTATCTAAAAACATATATAAACAATATGCTCTTCCCTTTCTGAAATGCTAATGCTTCCTCCCTTTTAATCCAACTACATCCACCTCACCACCCAGTTCAAACCTTAAATTTAATTTCTTCAAATGAAAAACCAATGATTTAGAAACTAGATCGAATCAGCAGGTTCGATAGGTTTGACAATGATTCAATCAATAAAATGGTTTGATTTAGCTCTTTAACCCGGATAAGTTTAAAAAACTATTTTAAACTGTTTGAACCTATGGTTGAATCATTGAACCGTTGAATCGGTTCGCTTTTAATCGAACTACCTGGATTGTTTTATTAAGCTATATTAAAATTCAACGACTTAAAATCTATTTAGCTAATTTTATTTTCTATTGGCATATGAAGTCCTCACATATAAGTAAGGTTAGATCAAGAGTCTTTGATGAGGTCCAAGATGTGAAAGTAACAATAGATTTTTTTTTTTAGTTTTTTAAAAGCCTAAGTANCTCTTACACTATCTCTGTTACGTACCTAGATAAATATTTTGGTTTTGATTTGGTATCCAAACTAGTTGTAGATCAGGATTTAGTTTCCCAAGTTCAATTCAAGATTTTGAACTATTGGCATGCTTGGTTGTGAGGGCTGAACGTAGGGACAAGAGCTTGTATATAGGGGTATAATGTGGGCCGTGCTCGGCCCACATTTTTCAGGTTGAAATGGGCTAGGGGCTGCCCCGGCCCGGCCCGGATTTAATTTTGGGTAGGGCCGCGCTGGGCCCAAGTTGTCTACCCCTGGCCTAGCACGGCCCTTCGGCCCGGATGATACGGACTGTGTCGGGCCGGGTTGTGCTTTAGACCGGCCTAATAAAGTATTTATTTTTTAATTTTTTAAAAAAATTTAGTATGAAATTTAAAATTATAAACAATAAATATTTTCATTTAAATTAATATTTTGATTAAAACATTATAAAATTATAAAAATAATTATACCAAAATAAATATTTAATTTTTTTAAAAAAATAAATTTGTATTATTTTAAAACAATGAGATAGATTTTGGTCCAATGGACCAAAATTCTTTGGTCCAGTGGACTAAAATTGCTTCTCCCAAGGTCCGCTAGGCAGACCTTGGGAGGAGAGCTCATGGGGAGGAGGGCAGCTTAGACTGGGGTCCGGGCCATG
>NC_033639.1:7053697-7097593 GCF_001540865.1 Ananas comosus
TTTATAAGAGACTTAGACACTAATAATAATAACTGGGCTTAAGCATTTTGGGCCGGTGATTGGGCCCAACGAGTTATTGTTGCTAGTGGGCTGGGTCGTTACAGATATCAACAATATAGAATTCATCTTTTTATTATTTAAAGCGGAAGATGAAAGGAACCGTTATAAAAAAAGAAAACTAATAAACTAATTAATTCCTCTATTAAATGAAAAGCTTCTTAAACTACTCACTTTTAGGAGGATAGGTGGCTCTACATTTTCTACGTTACTTGAAGGTTATTATTATGATGTGCATGTAAAGAAAAGAAGTGCTCAAAAGAACTAATATAAAGTTCACTTCTAATTGATTTTTAAAGATTTTAAATTTAAACCAAACCAATGTAATCTCCACAATTAAAAGATCTATCGAAATTTTAGAACCCCTTATATGTTGGGATCATATATGTTAAATTAAAATTTACGAATATCAAATTTTAAATGCATCCTCAGTTTGTGATCTCGTGGTTCAAACAGTTTCACTTCGTCTCCCTGTGTTTTAGCTTATTTTCACTTTGTCATCTAGTGATTTTAAAAGTTGCAATTTGCCCTCTTATGGTTTAGTGCATTTTTTATTTTGCCATCCTATAGTTTATTAAAAACTTTTGATTTGCCACCCTAATTCATATAGAATTTTTAATAAAATGAAAATTAAGTCACAAGAGGTTAAGATGAAACTTTTGAACCACATGGGTGAAAATGAGTTAAACCATAGGGGGGCAATTTGAGGTTTACGAAAAAGTTTATAATTAAAGGCACAATTTTATTTATTCTTTTAGCATTTATAGTGGAAGATGAAAGGATCCATTATAAAAAAGAAAACGGATAAACTTATTAATTCCTCTATTAATTGAAAAACTTCTTAAATTATTCATTTGTAGGAAGATAGGTAACTCTTCATCTTCCATGTTACTTGAAGGCCAATAAACTTAATGTATACGCCATAAACCTACTAATTGAATTTTAAAAATTTAAAATTTAAATCCAAACCATATAATCTACACAATTAAATGATCCATTTATAAAAATTATAAATTTATATATCTAACATTATGAACTTTAGAAGTTAATGTTGCTGATTTTTGCACGTGATTGATGCATAAGAATTATATTTTTAAAATTATAATATTTTAGAGATTGTACACAAATCTGTATAAAGATCTCATATATGTTTGAGATTATTTCTGTTAAATTAAATTTCAAGAAAATCAAAATTTATATGTACTCCCAATTTGCCACCCTGCCATTTAAAAAGTTTCACTTTTCCTCCCTGTAGTTAGTTTATTTTTATTTTGCCATTCTATGGTTCAAAAAATTACACTTTGCCCCTTTGTGGTTTAGCGCATATTTTACTTTGTCATCCGGTGGTTCATTAAAAATTTTTACTTTATCACTCTAATTTATATAAAATTTTTTGGTAAAATAAAAATTAAGTCACAGAGAATTAAAGTGAAACTTTTTTAACCATGTGATGACAAAGTAAAAATAAATTAAACCATAGAGGCCTATTTCAGTTTACCCAAAAATTTATTATTGAGGACAAAATTTTAAATTTTTATTTGATTTTTAAGTTTAAATTTAATAAAACTGTTACATACCTAGAAGTTAAATTAATTAGATGATACTTTTAATAATTGATTGAACTTTTATAACTTTTTTATACCAAAAAATTTACAATTGATTGTACAATTAAAACTTCAGTTCAAGTTTTAAGTTCAAATTTGAATCAAATTAGAAATTTAAAACTCCAACACATTTGAAACTTTAATATTGACTAATTCTTTTAATAAATCGAACAATTTATAATATATATTCAAAATTTAATATCAAATTTAATAACTTTTATAATAAATGAAACAAAGGGTATAATTGTAATTACACATAATTACCAGCAAAGAGATGGGATGAAACGAAACCACCAAACTTATTTGCTTATAATAATAATAATATAATATATATAAGAATATATATATATATATATATAGAATTATACTACTATACTATCAATAGTACCAAACCTTTGGTACTATTGAGTTTTTGGTCATTGGATGAAAGAATATGCGGTTAGGATGATAGTGGTCCCCGGTTAAATTGATAGTAGTCCCCTAGGGTTGAGTGGATGGTTGGTTTAATAGTATAATCTAACGGGTGGAAATAATCAAAGGATAGATTTAACGGTAGAAAACTCAATAGTATTAAAGGCTTGGTACTATCAATAGTATAGTAGCCGGACTCTATATATATATATATATATATATATATTATAAGATATATATAAAAAGAGCAATACTATGCATACACTCCAAAAGGGATGTATGATGTGCACTTCATCTATCTTAGGATTGAAATTTTTTCACCAGTCACATCGATACGACTAGTAAAGACCATTTAATCCTGATAGATGGAGTTTATATTATACGCTATTTTTGAACAGTTCTAATAGTGCTAATCATCATGACTAAAATAACTGATCATCGAATTGAATATTTTATTATCAAAAATAATTTATGAATATAAAAATTTTATGCTTTTGAAAATATAGAAGATGTAGACGAACTCTTAGTAAATCGTATGTGAGGAAACTATAGTTTTTAAAAAAAAAGGGAAACTGCTTCCTGCATTCCCGTCCAACTATCACTTCATCCAGCTCACCACCCACTTCAAAATAATTAAAAACATAAAGAAAAAAAACAAAAGTNTATATATATATATATATAGAGCTAGGCTCCTATGTTTTCGAAAGTACGGGAGCCTCCGTACTTGTAAGTTGTTTTTAATAATGGGACATCCAATTCGGCGATCGGTTCCATTAGACATGATCTACACTGTTGGAACTACCTAGAAACCAAATTTTATAAATTTTTGACTTTATTTGTCTAGTAAACGAGTAGCCTCAAAATGAACGGCTGAAAATAAAAATCTCATAAAAAACAGTGATAAATGACTCAAATTTCAAATCGGAAGTCTTGGTCTTGTTATTGACGTTAAGTAGAATTTTCTATAAAATTTTCATCTAATTTGGATACTTCTACACCGTTGGACTTAAAAACTTGCCACATCGGCTATTAAAATAGTTATTTTTTAAACCTTTTGATCGCTTTTAGACTCTAATTTGGATAATTCTACACCGTTGGACTTAAAAACGTGCCACACCGTTGCTATGCATATACTCGAAAAGGGATGTATAATGTACATCTCATCTATCCTAGGATTGAAAATTTTTCACTAATCATATCGATATGACCAGTAAAGATTATACAACCCTAATAGATGGAGTTTATATTATACGTTATTTTTGAATAGTTTTAATAATGCTAATCATACCTAAAAAAATTGATTATCGAATCAAATATTTTATTATTAAAAATAATTTACAAGTCTAAAAATTCTATGCTTTTGAAAGTAGATAAGATGTAGACGAACTCCTATTAAATTGTATAAGAGTAAACTAGAGGTTTTTTAAAAAAAAAACAGGGAAACTGCTTCCTGCATTCCCGTCCAACTATCACTTCATCCAGCTCACCACCCACTTCAAAATAATTAAAAACATAAAGAAAAAAAACAAAAGTCAAAAAAAGAAAAAGAAAAAGAAAAAGCAACTCCCACTTCCCATACAAATCCGATCCAAGGCCACCACGAAGTGCGACATCATGGAAGTTATATTATACCGCTGTGTCCTTTTTTAGCGGATCCATGATCAATCCAACGGTGGGAATTGCTCCATCAGTGTCCCCAAAAGCACCTCCCCTCCAAATCCAAAGTATACATTCTAAAAAAGGAAAAGAAAAAAAAAAAAACAAAAAAGTATAAAGATGGGCCATTTTTCTACTTTATGGCCGTTTTATTGGCACCAGTTCAAAACAGCAACAAATTAGTGATGGATTTGATAAAAGTGAAAACAAAGTTGGAAAACAGAGAAGCAATGTGAATAGTGGGAAGCACAAATAAAAATAAAAATTATTCGTCACATCGATCTAATGATGTGACGAATAAAAAAATTTTATCAAATACACGAGTGAGATATATAATAGGATAAACTTTAAATATCATCATTCCTGTAATTTCATACTTTCTGAGTTTAATATCATGTACTTTAAAATGTATCAACGTAATACCATATGGTTTCATTGTTTTCCTTTCATCAGCTCCTCTGTTAACATTTCGTTAAATTATATACAAAATATTTCAGATAACCCACCTAGATTTATCGAATATTCATTTTAATGCATTTTAGATTTAAATTTGTCACTGATTTAACAAAAAAAAATTAGTAAAGAAAATAATGAAAAAATGAAACCACAGTGTAATAAATTGATACACTTTAAACCGCAGGATGCTAAAATAAAAAAGTGTGAAATTACAGAAGTAGTATTTGAAGTTTTTTTCATATAATATACATTCCTTTTAGGTTGTATGAATAGCATTATTTTTTTTTTAATCCTAAAATATATATCTAGTTGGGGTACTTCCCCCACATTACAAATTGGTTTCTGTACTCATTATTTTAATTTTGGCTGCAAATTTTTTCTTTTTGGTTCTACTTAGATTAAACTAAAGTAAATCAAGTATTTTAAAATTTTAATTAAAAGTGCAATAAATGTTGAAGTTCAGAAACTAAATTAATTATTTTAAATTAAAAGAACAAAGCCCAATTTGCAATGTGGGGAAGTACAAGGGCTGTCTCTACATTAATTTACCTCTATTTAATTTTTATAGATCTTAATGTATTATACCATAAAGAATACAAAGAGGATCCGAAGAGTGTATCATTGTAGGGTGTTGCACAGATCCCATCATGTGTGCGGTTTGGTTTCCTACTTTTTGGACCATTTCCACTTATTTTATATATATATATATAGAGAGAGAGAGAGAGAGAGTTGAGTTAAAATGCTATCAGCGGCAAACAGGCCTTATTGCCATACATTTATTTTCGATGATAAAGTCTCCAAATTGACGATCAGCACCAGTTGAATATGATCTATGCCACTTAAAGTATTTAGAAATCAAATTTCAAATTGTTTCGACATCATTAGCCTAATAATCAAAAGGTTGCAAATTTTGTTATTTTAATGGTCGATATGAGACATTTTTTTGTTTAACGGCGTAAAGATATTCAAATCAATTGAATTTTGGTTAAAATTTTTTTTGAACTATTTAAAACGAGATCTATACTTTTGATTTTTACTACAAACTCATATTATCACTTTTTTAAATAAAATTCATTTTCAGCCGTTCATTTTTGTATCCACTTAATAGATAAGAGAACAATATCGAAAAAGTATGAAATTTGATTTCTAAATGCTTCAAGTGGCGTAGATCGTGTTCAATGATGTCGATCGTTGATTTGGAGGCTTCATCATCAAGAACAAGTGAATGACAACGGAGCTCATTTGCGACCGATAGCATTGTAGCTTAACTCTATATATATGTAGTTAAGCTCTTGTGTGCTTTTAAAAATACAGAAGTATTTGTACTTGTGACTTTTAGCCGTTAGATTATCTCAAAATTCNAAGGGAAACTGCTTCCTGCATTCCCGTCCAACTATCACTTCATCCAGCTCACCACCCACTTCAAAATAATTAAAAACATAAAGAAAAAAAACAAAAGTCAAAAAAAGAAAAAGAAAAAGAAAAAGCAACTCCCACTTCCCATACAAATCCGATCCAAGGCCACCACGAAGTGCGACATCATGGAACTTATATTATACCGCTGTGTCCTTTTTTAGCGGATCCATGATCAATCCAACGGTGGGAATTGCTCCATCAGTGTCCCCAAAAGCACCTCCCCTCCAAATCCAAAGTATACATTCTAAAATAGGAAAAGAAAAAAAAAAAAACAAAAAAGTATAAAGATGGGCCATTTTTCTACTTTATGGCCGTTTTATTCGCACCAGTTCAAAACAGCAACAAATTGGTGATGGGTTTGATAAAGATGAAAACAAAGTTGGAAAACAGAGAAGCAATGTGAATAGTGGGAAGCACAAATAAAAACAAAAATTATTCATCACATCGATCTAATGATGTGACAAGTAAAAAAATTTTATTAATTACATGAGCAAGATATATAATAGAATAAACTTCAAATATCATCACCCATGTGGTTTCATATTTTTTCATTTTAGTATCATATGATTTAAGGTATATCAATTTAATGTCATGTGGTTTCATTTTTATCTTTTCGTCAGATCCTCCGTTAATATTTTATTAAATTATATACAAAATATTTCAGATAACCCTCCTAGATTTATCGAATATTCACTTTAATGTCTTTTAGTTTTAACTTTATCACTGATTTAACAAAAAAATTAGTAAAGAAAATAATAAAAAAAATGAAACCATGGTGTAATAAATTGATATATTTTAAACCACAGGGTACTAAAATAAAAGGTGTGAAATCACAGAAGTTGTATTTGAAGTTTTTTTCATATAATATACATTCCTTTTAGGTTGTATGAATAGTATTATTTTTTTTTAATCCTAAAATATATATCTAGTTGGGGTTCTTCTCCCACATTACAAATTGGTTTCTGTACTCATTATTTTAATTTTGGCTGCAAATTTTTTCTTTTTGGTTCTACTTTAGTTTTAAACTAAAGTAAATCAAGTATTTTACAAATTTAATTAAAAGTGCAATAAATGTTGAAGTTCAGAAACTAAATTAATTATTTTAAATTAAAAGAACAAAGCCCAATTTGCAATGTGGGGAAGTACAAGGGCTATCTCTACATTAATTTACCTGTATTTAATTTTTATAGATCTTAATGTATTATACCATAAAGAATACAAAGAGGATCCGAAGAATGTATCATTGTAGGGTGTTGCACAGATCCCATCATGTGTGCGGTTTGGTTTCCTACTTTTGGACCATTTCCACTTATTTTATATATATAGAGAAAGAGAGAGAGAGAGAGAGTTGAGTTGAAATGCTATCAGCGGCAAACAGGTCTTATTGCCATACATTTATTTTCGATGATAAAGTCTCCAAATTGACGACCAGCACCAGTTGAATATGATCTATGCCACTTGAAGTATTTAGAAATCAAATTTCAAATTGTTTCGACATCATTAGCCTAATAATCAAAAGGTTGCAAATTTTTTTATTTTAATGGTCGATATGAGACATTTTTTCGTTTAACGGCGTAAAGATATTCAAATCAATTGAATTTTGGTTAAAAATTTTTTTGAACTATTTAAAACGAGATCTATACTTTTGATTTTTACTACAAACTCATATTATCACTTTTTAAATAATATTCATTTTCAGCCGTTCATTTTTGTATCCACTTAATGAACAAGAGAACAATATGGAAAAAGTATGAAATTTGATTTCTAAATGCTTCAAGTGGCGTAGATCGTGTTCAATGATGTCGATCGTCGATTTGGAGGCTTCATCATCAAGAACAAGTGAATGGCAACGGAGCTCATTTGCGACCGATAGCATTGTAGCTTAACTCTATATATATGTAGTTAAGCTCTTGTGTGCTTTTAAAAATACAGAAGTATTTGTACTTGTGACTTTTAGCCGTTAGATTATCTCAAAATTCGTGCAGCATTATTAACGATATGTTCCGTTAAATCCTCTTTATTAGTATTGTATAGATCTTAAGGTGATCCGACGACAAAAATCATAAACACAAATATTTCTATGCTTTTAAAGTACAGGAGCTCAACAATCAATATATATATATATATATATATATATATATAGAGAGAGAGAGAGAGAGAGAGAGAGAGAGAGAGAGAGAGAGAGAGAGAGAGAGGCTCCTATTCATTCGAAAGTACGGAGGCATCCGTGCTGGTAAGTTGTTTTCGATGATGGAACATTGGATTCGATCTTGATTAACAGTGTAAAGATATCAAAATCAATTAAATTTTGATTACAAAATTCTTTAAACTATATAGAACAAGATCTATGCTTTCGATTTTGATTAAAAGATTTTTATTATCATTTTTTAGAAAAATATTTATTTTCAACCGTTCATTTTATGTCCACTTGACGTACAATAAAACAATATCGAAAAAGTATGAAATTTGATTTCTAAATACTTCAAGTGGTATAGATTATATTCAGCAGTGTCGATCGTCGATTGGAAGGTTCCATCATTGAAAACAAATGGGTGGCAACGGAACCCGTTTGCTACCTATAGCATTCTAGCTTAACTATATATATATATATATATATATATATATATATATATATATATATTAGAGTTTAGAGGGTTAGATGTCCATTTTAGAAGTTCGAGGGGTAAAGTAAAACTTTGTCAAAAGTTCAGGGGGTAACAGTGCAATTTACCCTATATATATATATATAGAGAGAGAGAGAGAGAGAGAGAGAGAGAGAGATAGTCCGGGTACTATACTATTGATAGTACCAAGCCTTTGGTACTGTTGAGTTTTCTACCATTAGATCTACCCTTTGATTATTTCCACCCGTTAGATTATACTATTAAACCAACTACCCACTCAACCCTAGAGGACCACTATCAATTTAACCGGGGACCACTATCATCCTAACCGCACATCCTTTAATCTAAGAGCCAAAAAAACTCAATAGTACCAAGGGCTTGATACTATTGATAGTATAGTAGCATAATTCTATATATATATTTATTTATTTATTTATTGTTTGACTTTGTGAATGTTTGGTGAATTAGTCCACCTCATGTTACAATTATTATAACCATTTGATGTTGCTTATCCTTTTAACACTAGAATTAATAAGCCACCCAACATGTGTTTTTTTTTTTAATTATTCTCAATTTATTTGTTGGTTAGAAATTAATGATTCTTTGGTGAATTTCAAACCTTGTTAGTTCTCCATTATATATGGAATAAGAGGGGAAAAAATAAAGGGTAAACTTTAAATTTGCCTCCTATAATTTAGCTTTTTTTTTGCCATCCTTTAATTTAAAAAGTTGAAAGTTGCACTTTATCCATCTCTGATTTAACTTTTTTTTTTTTTTTTTGAGATAGGTAGCACGTGAATCAACTAGGATTCGAACTTGGGACCTCGGGTACCAACCACCAAGCCCTTTGCCACTTGCGTTAGGGACGGTCGGTCATATCTGATTTAACTTTTATTTATGATATAGTGACAAAATGAGAAATATGCTAAATTATAGAATAGTTTTTTTTTTTTTTTTTTTGAGAGAGAGAGAGAGATAGGTAGCATGTTATCTACTTCATTTATTTTATTTACAAATAAATTTTAAGTAGATGGTTCTTTTAAGGTGAAAGAGGATATAATTGTAAAGTAATATAAAAGAAAATTGAAACAAAGGGAACTTGATTTGTATCTAATAAAAACAGGATCTGTTAATAGTTGAAATTTTACAAATACTAGTTGAAGTGTGATTTACAAGGAAAGTTATGATATCCATGTTTTTTAAGATCGAGGAAAGAGTTTTGTAGGTAGGCCTGGGTATTCATTTGTGTGCAGTTTTTTTGTTTTTAATTTTTTCCTCTTTTAAAGCCCAATTGTCTCACTGTTTCACTAAAATGCTACATTTACGTCGAAAAGAAAAAAAAAAACAAATTTTAGGATTCGAGCAATTCGTGTGGTTCTATTCAAAATCTTCTTAAAAAATAAAACAAAAATAAAATTTGATGTCTATTAAAAAAAGAAAAGTAATAAATGAAATTCAAACAAGAAGGAATCTTAAAAATTGGTCCCAAATACAACACATAACCCAAATCCCCTTTGAAAGGGAAAGGAAGAATACAAGAAAGTAATAGCCACATGAGGGCTAAAGTAATTGTTATTAATTTCTAAAGCACTACTTTGCAATTAATTTAAAGCACTAGAGGGCCCAAGTAATTAAGCTTTTAATCTCTAAAGCACTTTGCAATTTGCTTAATGCAATGTAGAAGAGAGAGAGAGAGAGAGAGAGAGAGAGAGAGTAGATAAAAAAAAAAATTGCCCTAAAAAGGAACAAATGCATGAGATGTGCACACATAAACACACACATGGATTGACACAAACAATGGCTTTAAAATAAAGGAACAAAAACATATATGAAACAAGGGACAAGCATATAAAACTAAAAAGACACTTACTTTTTTCTCCTTTTTTTGAAGAAAAAATAGCATGCTATCCCCTTCATTCACTTAGAAGGTGAATTAAGCTACAAGGATGAGGCATCGTTGGCCTTGATTGTGGTGAAACGAAATGGTGCGAAAAAAAAAAAAAAAAAAAAAAAACAACGAGTAAGTAATTAGCTATGACATTGGTGTCTCTCCACTGAGCGAAGGTGTTTTCACTGATTCGTCAACTATTTAATCTTGAAGGATCCAACACATGGATCTGTCCGGATCATCCGAAATATCGCACCATTCGTGATCTCCCAAAATACGCTTTGGGTGGTAGGCCCACCGCCACTGTAATACTACATTATTAACCAACTTTGGTTAGTAGAAACTTTTACCTGTATCCAATGAACTGTGCATATATGAATAGACCTAAAATACGGAGTTAAATTAAATAGAAGAAAATTTGATAAAACTGAGAATATATGATGAGGCTTGAAATTAGGACCTCATGTACTAATTCCATAGGAAAAAATCGTGATTCTATAGAATGTTATGCTTTTGGATTATTACTTGGTTGGACCTAAGCCTTTTAACAATAAATGACAATGGTTTCTTTGAGATTATAATTATATCCAAGAATCTTTAATTTATGTATTAATTGTGCATGTTTGTTTCAAGGTAACTTAAGTTGACTTACAATGTAAGTAGTCAAATCTGACCTTTGGATTGGTGCAAGTGTACTAAAATGATGCAACTAAAGTTGCTCTTGCCCTTTTATTTTACCTCACTTTCAAAAAGTATTAAAACTTTATCTACATACAGTGAACAAACACAATAAAATTGATTTGTGAGATGTAGAAAGTTACTTTAGGGAAATTAATTCAAGATTCAATGAAACTAGAACTTCTGCACGGACAAGCACGACCACAGTTAGAGATTAAGATGCCTTACTTTTGAAACCTAATCATGTAAAAGCATGCATTGCATGCTAAGATTAGGTTAATATAGCTTATGTGTTTTATGCAAATTACGAAAAAAAAAAAACTTGGTGCTTTTAAAAGCATAGGAGCTCAACCATTTTATAATTTACTTTTTATAATTTAAAAAATATAATTATAAATATATATATAGGTTACTATATTATTAATAGAATCGAGTCATTGGTGCTATTAGGTTTCCGGCTTTTGGAAGAAGGGATTTGCAATTAGGATGATAGTGATTTTCTAGAATTGAGTGGGTGGTTGATCAAATAATATGATCTAACGGATAGAAATAATCAAAATAATAAATCTAATGGCAAAAAGCTTACAAGCACTAAATGTTTTGTGCTTTTAAAAAAACCATAATCGAACACTCTCTTTCTCTACATGTATAGGGCGTGTTTGGTTCGCCCATTTTTCACCCTGGAATCGGAATTGGAATTGATGAATCCGTTTGTCCGTATTTGATATGCCGGATTTTCATTCCGATTCCGATTTCCGAGTGAATGGGTATCCCTCTATTTACCCATTTTTCCAATCCGATCTAGGAGGTCGGATAGAAAATTGAATCCGAGAGGAATGAATTTTTTCGGATTAAATTTAATTTTTTAAGCTTATTTTTTAATTCAAATATAAGTTCAAATTTAAAAATTATATTTATAAATTTTAATTTTAATTTGAACTTAAATTAAAAGTTAAAATTCAATCAAGTATTTCGAATCTATTTTATAAATTTGAATTTAAATTTAAATTCAATTTCAAATCTAAAATTTAATTCAAATTTTATTTTAAATTTAAATTTAATTATGGATTCAAATTAAAATATAAATTATATTTTTAAGTTTGAATTTAAATAAATCAAATTTTAGTTTTATATTTTGAATTATCCGTTCAATTTCAAATTTTAATTTTTTTAAAAAATATATTTAAAATTTTGACATCATTTTAAAATTTTGACATAAATTTTTAATATTTAATTTTCAGTTTGAATTTAAACTAATATATTATAAAGATAAAATTGGCATATTAATTTAATTATATTTCTAATATCTATTTGAACTAAACACTAATAATGGAAACGGCTTATCCGATTCCGATTCGGGTGGCAAACCAAACAGAATGAGATAATTAATTATTCTGATTCTGTTTTCAACTTATTCTCATTCCGATTTCGATACTGATTCCAATTTCTAACCAAACACACCTATATAGGCTTCGTTTGATTCGGGGTTAAGTAAGAACTAGTTATTCCAGGGATAAGGTTAAATTCAGAGTTAAGGTGGGGTCAGAATAATTTTGTGCTTGGTTGAGAATTAGGTTTAGTCCAGATATAAGTAAAATAGTGTTTAGTTGGAATAGGTGGAATAAGAGAGATAGTGGGTTGTTTTTTTTTAGAGAGATAGATAGCATGCTACCCACTTCGTTTATTTCATTTAAAAATAAACTTAGCTGGAAATATGAATCAACTAGGATTCGAACTTGGGTCTCGGATACCAACCACCAAGCCCTTTGCCACTTGCTCTAGGGACGATTGATGGGATAGTGGGTTGTTATGAACAAAAAATAACTTTATATTTGAATTTAAATATTTTAATTTTATAATTAATATTTTAAATTTAAATTAATAGCTTTAAAATTTTAAAAATTCATAATTTTTAAATCTCAAATTCAAAAATTTAAAGTTCTAAATTTTAAATTTATGATTAAATTTAAATTTAAAATATCAAATATTAAAATTTAAATTAAAAAAATAAAAAATAATAATTTAAAATTTAAAATTAATAATTAATGATTTAAAATTATGTCTCAATTTTAAGCTTACAAATTTTTAAAGAGTAGCTGGAATAAGAGGGATAGTGGGTTATTTTTTTTTTAGAGAGATAGGTAGCACGCTATCCGCTTCATTTATTTCATTTGGAAATAAACTTAGCTGAAAATGTGAATCAACTAGGATTCGAATTTGGGTCTCGGGTACCAACCACCAAGCCCTTTGCCACTTGCTCTAGGAACGGTCGGTGGGATAGTGAGTTGTTATGAATAAAAAATAACTTTATATTTGAATTTAAATATTTTAACTTTATAATTAATATTTTAAATTTAAATTAATAACTTTAAAATGTTAAAAATTCGAAATAAAAATTAATTTTTAAATCTCAAATTCAAAAATTTAAAGTTCTAAATTTTAAATTTATGATTAAGTTTAAATTTAAAATATCAAATATTAAAATTTAAATTAAAAAAATAAAAAATAATAATTTAAAATTTAAAANAGTAGGGAAATAATATGTTCTATTTTAAAGCATCAATATTTAAGGGCGAAGAAAATTACAGTAGTGATGTGAGTTTTAAATTTTTTTCTCTTTCCAAATATGTCTCTATCTTTTTTTACTAATATTTTTATGTCCAGAAATTTTCAACCAATCATTTGAAATAGTTAACTAAGTAAGAATTTATTCTCAAATAAAGATAAATATTTTTTTTCTCACGTGTAATATCCGCACCGCCAATTCTTTCGCAACATAATATCCGTAAATTTCTCAAATATCTCAACATAATTATAGGTGACTTTGAAATAAAATTTCCTTCATTATATGTGATTTTTAATAATATAGTAAAAGATATTAATTTTTTATAAAACCGTGAGTTTTGAATTTTTTCTCTTTCCAAAAATATCTCTATCATTTTTTACTAATATTTTTGTCCTAAAATTTTCAACCAATCATTTCAAATAATTAACTAAGTAGTAATTTATTCCCAAATAATGATAAATATTTTTCTTCTCACGCGTAATATCTGCACCAGCCAATTTTTTTGCCATATAATATCCGTGAATTTTTTAAATATTTCAACATAATTATAGATAACTTTGAAATAAAATCTCATTCATTATAGGTAATTTTTAATAATATAGCAAAAGATATTAATTTTTTGCTATTAGATCTTATCTAATAATTGAAAATAAAAATATCTGTTAATTTTTGTGACAATATTATCGTCGTATTTTTATCCTACTTTCTATCTATGCGTTTCTCAAATATTTTCCTTCTTACGCGTAATATCCGCACCAGTCAATTCTTTCCCAACGTTCCGTGAATTTTTAAATATCTCAACATAATTATAGATGACTTTGAAATAAAATCTCTTTCATTATAGGTGATTTTTAATAATATAGCAAAAGATATTAATTTTTTGCCATTAGATCTTATCTAATGATTGAAAATAAAAATATCTGTTAATTTTTGTGACAATATTATCCTCGTATTTATATCCTATTTTCTATTTATGCGTTTCTCAAATATTTTCCTTCTCACGCGTAATATCCGCACCAGTCAATTCTTTCACAACGTAATATCCGTGAATTTCTCAAATATCTCATTAATCCACCTATCATTTGAATTTAATAATATAGTAAATATAATAGATACGATGACATGTGGAAAACATATAGAAAGCCACGTTAGGAAATTGTCTATCTTTTTTTACTAATATTTTTATATCCAGTAGGAAATTGTCTATCCGTTTTTACTAATATTTTATGTCCAGTAATTTTCGACTAATAATTTCAAATAATTAACTAAGTAGTAATTTATTCCCGAATAAAGATAAATATTTTTCTTCTCATGCGTAAAAAATATTGTAAAAAATACTATTTTCTTAAAAAATTTAATTTTATTTTTTCTAAAGTAGTCATATTCCCTAAAGTAGTAATATCTGCACAACATAATTATAGGTGACTTTGAAATCCGCACAACATAATTATAGGTGACTTTGAAATATTCCCTAAAGCAGAAAAAAAAATTTTCTAAAATAAAAAATTCTATATTTGAGCTTGACACGTGGCAAACATATAGAGCGCCACGTGTCAGCTTCTCACATAGGGTTCATTAAGGGTTCTACTTTAGTATATAGTAATAGATAGATGTGAATCAACTAGGATTCGAATTTGGGTCTCGGGTACCAACCACCAAGCCCTTTGCCACTTGCTCTAGGGGCGGTCGGTGGGATAGTGAGTTGTTATGAATAGAAAATAACTTTATATTTGAATTTAAATATTTTAATTTTATAATTAATATTTTAAATTTAAATTAATAACTTTAAAATGTTAAAAATTCAAAATAAAAATTAATTTTTAAATCTCAAATTCAAAAATTTAAAGTTCTAAATTTTAAATTTATGATTAAATTTAAATTTAAAATATCAAATATTAAAATTTAAATTAAAAAAATAAAAAAATAATAATTTAAAATTTAAAATTAATAATTAATGATCTAAAATTATGTCTCAATTTTAAGCTTACAAATTTTTAAATTTAGAAAATTTAACATACAAATTTAAATTTAAAAATTAAGTTTAAAATTTAAAATTTAAATTAAAAATTTAAATTAAACAATTGAATTGGGGTGGGATTAACTTTAATCCCACTCCAATTCCTTGTGGGGGGTCGGGTTAACAAACCCCACCCCTATCGGGTTATCCTCGGATAATCCGGTGCCCCCTGCCCCCTTGTTCGTTTGGGATTAAGTTCGGGGTTAAGGGGTTATTCCCCCCTTAACCCAGAACCAAATAAGGTGATAGAGTTTGGCTACTATTCGGATATGAGTATAAACCTCTTTGAATACATAAGTTTTAATTGAGTTGGAATACTATCAGTAGCAAATAAACTCTGTTACCATATATAAATTTTTGATGATCGAGCATCCAAATTGAGGATCAGTACTATTGAATATGATCTATACCACTTGAGGTATTTAGAAACCAAATTTCAAACGACATCATTAACCTAATGATCAAAGGGTTTCAAAATAGTAATTTTAAGTACCTAATGGCTCAAACTCACAAGTATCAAACGATATGCGACTCATTTCGCTAGCCTTAAAATACCTTGTTGGGGAGCTGCACTCCATCCACAACAGTTAACAATATGAGAGTCTCGCTCTCCCCGTTGTATAACTTGACTTAGTCGAGACTCAACTCACATTTCCGATTAGTAATTTTCTCTGATACCAGCTGTGATACCGCACTTTCTAGGGAGTCATCTATCTTAGGACTATTTTAACCCTACCACGCTTCAGTCTCTTTACGTCTTGGACCTAACTATCACCTAAAATATTATATCGTACTAAGAATTTTAGCACTATTATATTTTATATTTAAGATCGATTATCTAGAGTCTCACATGATCAGAACCAGTAATTGGACGGTCCGTGATGGTGATGGTTACTTAAGTTTGAAAAGTATACATTGATGGTCTATGATGAGACCCTACACCATACTACAACAACAACTGATGACGATGGTCTTAATTAAGCGTGAATTTCTCCAGCTGACGTTGTTCTCATGGGTTTTTTTTTTTTTTTTTTTTTTTTTTTTTTTTCTTTTTTTTTTTCTTTTTTGTGGAGATTTGGACTAATGATCCACTTGTCTATCGTGACTCACATATACCTGAGGGAAAAATGTACAAATACCCCCTAAACTTTAGCAAGTTTGTAATTAGGCATACGAAGTTTTTAATTCCAGCTGCAATTAGCCCTTAAATTTTATCAAATAGCTCTATAGTCCCTCTCATCCAACAAAGTTACTAAATTGAATGGTCATTTTGATTGCATGTCTTATATATAATTTTGTATAACTTTGAAACACACACAAAAAATTTTTTTAAAAAAATCCCTTCTAATATAATAATCATGCTATAAGATTGAATCCTTCCTCAATTTTTATATCTTTTTGTGTATCTGGATAAAAAAGACTTTTTTGTGTTTTAAATCTCTATATAAGATTGTATACAATACGAGTGACTAAAATGGCTTTGTAATTAGTAATTTCCATTGAGCGCAGCAGTCTATATCGAACACAATTTGATGGAGTATAGCGGGTGTAATTGTCAAAATTAAAAGTTTAAATAATTGTTCGTAAAAAAGCAAAAGTAATCAGAAAAAATACTACGAAACTATAAATGGCACAAACCAAACCCTCTGCGCTTCCCTCTATGTTTTCGATGATTGGGCTTTTGAATCGCCAATCGACACCATCAAACACTATCTAACACATTCAACTGATCTACTCGACAAATTTTGTGATTTTTAAATGTCAGTTAGCTCCGTATTATTTATTAACAAAATGGACGGCCAAAACCAATTAAATTCTAAAAATAGAAAATAGTATTTTGGGATTCAAAATCATAGTTTTTAATCTTGATCTAGATATTAAATATGACGCTCAGTAAAGCAATTCAATTAATTTGGATTGCTCTATGTACACCATTAAACTAAGAAACACCTCACATCAGCCACTAAAATAACTAATTTTTAAATATTTTGATTAGTACGTAATTTATTTTTATTTGAATATTTTAGTTCATATTTAACGGTGTTAACAGGCTATAAAAAACAAAGTTGGAGCAGGAAAGGGGTTTGTGTTATATATGTAGAGTAGTATAGCAATTCTTTTAAAGTATAATTAATAATAAAGTTTGGATTATTCTAGAATGTGTGAAGAAATTAAAGACAGTGGGAAATAGACAAAAAGAAAAAGAGAAGAAAAACAAAAGGGAGTCTTTCATGAGAGGGGTGAGGGAGAAAGAAACAAGTGAACAAATGAAAGCAACACAAAAGAAAGGGAATGGAGTGGTTGACTAGTTTTGATGCTTATCATAATATATTAGTAGTGATTTTACATGCATCCCCTCATTTTATTGCTTATTTTACATAATAAATCTCATTATAAAAGGGTTAGATAGATAGTCCAATCTCAAATTGGGTAGTTTGACACCATTTCGATATAATTTTTGACACCATTTTAAATGAGTTTAGGCGACTACTATAAAAATATTCTATTATTTTCTATCGTATCAATATTGATCTTTTAGACAACAAAATAGAATCAAATTACTACTAGTCTAATAACAAGGTGTCTGTAAATGTAACAGTTGAATTTTCTGATCCAATTCCGACTGCAGTAGTTTAATTTAAATGAATCGTATCAAACATCATGATTAAATTTAGGGTTATTTGCATACACGTCCCTACAAACATAGTGAATTGCAGAAATATTCCTGCAAAATGAAAACTCCATAAGATATCCCTGCAAAAGTCTAAAGTTATGCAGATATATCCCTGCCGTTAAGGACTGCTAGAAAATTTTCGTTAACCACGGTTAAAGTACTTAACTATGGTTAATTATAACGTGAATTTACGGTTCTACCCTTCTTCTTCTTCCTCCTCTTCTTCTTCCCTCTTCTTCGTCGCCGGCGAGGGCGGCGGCGGCAGCGACGGCGGCGACGACCACGGCGACGGCGAACCCTCTCTCTTTCTTTTCCTCCTTCTTCCTCTCCCTCTTCCCTTTTCTCCCTTCTTCTTCCTCTCCCTCTTCCTCTTCCCTCTTCTTCATCGCCGGCGAGGGAGAAGATGCGACGGCGGCGGCGAACCCTCTCCCTCTCCCTCTTCTTCTTCCTCTCCCTCTTTCTTTTCCTCTTCCTCTTCCTCTTCCCTCTTCTTCGTCGCCGGCGAGGGAGGAGATGTGGTGGCGGCGCGCGGCGACGAACCCTTTCCCTCTTCGTCTTTCTCTTCCCTCTTCCTTTCCCTCTTCCTCTCATTCTTCCTCTTCCCTTTTTTTCTTCCTCTCATTCTTTCTCTTCCCTCTTCTTCGTCGCCGGCGAGCTCGACCCGCGCCGTCGCCGCCATCCGCTCCGGCGGCCTGAAGAGGAAGAGGAAGAGAAAAAGAAGGGGAAGATGATACTTTTGGAGGAATATATTTGTGAGGGCAAAATGGTCATTTCACAAGAAAACTGTTAAAAAATAAACAGTTCTTTAACTGATGTTAATCAGAAGGACATATCTGCATAAATTAGGATTTTTGCAGGAACAACTTATGGAGTTTCTATTTTGCAGAAATATTTTCGCAATTCACTATGTTTGCAGGAACGTGTATACAAATAACCCTTAAATTTATATATGCGTACAATCATAGTGCAGCCGCAATTATATGCAATCGAATACTTCCTTAGCGTCCATGCATGTGGTGCAAAAAAGTCGACACCAGTTAAACTAAACTTGATCCTGAGCTGGTCCAATTCAAGCCCAGTTGAAGCCTAAACCAGATCCAAATTTCACCAAAATTTCAAGTTCGAATCTCCATATTACATCTTCTCTGTTACAATAATTTTATATTAAAATAATAACATTCAATTAAATATTTCCATATTATGTGGACTATGAAAATAAATATTTTCTTCCCCGCCCTTTTGGTTCAACAATAAAGTAGGAATAACGAAAGTTATCGCGCTATTCCGCCAAATAGGATATTTTATTTTGGTCAAATTTTGCTATTTCCGGTTATTCCGGAATAGCTTTGATAAATTATTCCACCTTTTTGTGTGAATACTGCAATTTCAAAATTTAATTCCAAGCTTTATTAGGATTATAAGTTTAATTAAAACTAAATTATAAAGAAATTATATCTTATTTATTACAATAAATTATTTTTATTATAAAATTATTAATTGTACCATATTAATACATATTAATTATATTTAAATATCATAATAAATTATTTTTATTAAATTTAAGTTTAAGTAGAATTTGCAAAAATAAAATAATTTTTGTAAAAAAATTATATTTATTAATTTATAATAAACTATTTCTATTAAATATCATAATATATTAATTTTATAATAAATTTATTTTTATAACAAATTATTTTTATTTAATTATAATTTACGTTAAATTCCATCATCAGCTTTTTCTGCTATCCTCTAGCTACTATTATGTAAAATTAACCAAACACAATTTTAGTTATTCCTTAATAAATTAATAGCATTTCAAACCAAATGCAATTTTACTTTCATTTTTGACTCTTATGAAATAATAAGCTATTTCAGGGATGAAAAAATTATACCAATATTTGTTTTCCCCAAACCAAATCGGAGCATTATTTTTTATATATATGGCACACATTACTATACTATCGGAAGCATAAAGTAGATGGTGCTTCCGATTTTTTAACCCATGGATCAAAGATTCTACTATTAGGATGATAGCAATCCCCCTAGGGTTGAGTGGTCCCCCTAGAGTTAAGTGGTCTCTATTGGTTAATAATATTAATCCAATAGTTAGAAATGATCAATGGGGTTGATCGAAGAGCTAAAAAATTGGAACCGCCAACCACTTTATGCTTTCAATAGCATAGTATAACTCTATTCCAAGTATATATTTCTACGAGTAATCCTTTCCTTTCTCTACATCTATAAAGTAGGTGTAAATTTTATAAAAGAAATACGACTTAGTACACCTCAGAAAGGGTTTTTTTTCAATTTAGCCTCCTGGCAAATTTTTATTTTAAAAATAGCTCTGCCAAAATTTAATTTGCAAAAATGACCCTAGCCATACCACGCAGGCGCGTCAGCGCCATACGGACAAGGCTTGGGCCAGTGTGTTAAGTTGAACACGGTGAATTAATAATTCATTGTGTTTCATATTTATATTTCTTTTCTTCTCGTTTAGAGATGCAATAGGTCGGGTTTGGATCAGGTTTTTAAAAACTCGAAATCGAATCCGAAAATCAAATTAAAACCCGAACACGAATCTGAGCGAAGGGTTTTAAAAATCCATACCCATATCCATATATTAAAGTTATATGGGCATGGATTTTTAAAACCCGTCGGGTTCGGATTCGGGTTCGGGTTTTAATTTGATTTTCGGATTCGGATTCGGATTTTTGAAAACCCGATCCAAACCCAACCCGTTGACATCCCTAAAAGAGAAGAAAAGGAAAATAAATATGAAACACGGTGAATGATTCACCGTGTTCAACTTAACACACTGGCCCCAGCCTTACCCGCGTGGTGCTGACGTGGCGCCTGCGTGGTAGGGGTAGGGCCATTTTTGTAAATTAAATTTTGACATGACTATTTTTAAAATTAAATTTTTTCAGACGGTCATTTGCAAATAAAGCCCCCTCAGAAATGGGTGTATGCTATACACCCCTTTCATTTCAGGTTTATAATTTTTTAAAATATTTTAGTANCTATTTTTATTAAATATCATAATATATTAATTTTATAATAAATTATTTTTATAACAAATTATTTTTATTTAATTATATTTTATGTTAAATTCCATCATCAGCTTTTTCTGCTATCCTCTAGCTACTATTATGTAAAATTAACCAAACACAATTTCAGTTATTCCTTAATAAATTAATAGCATTACAAACCAAATGCAATTTTACTTTCATTTCTGACTCTTCTGAAATAATAAGCTATTTCAAGGATGAAAAAATTATACCAATATTTGTTTTCCCCAAACCAAATGGGAGCATTATTTTTTATATAAATGGCACACATAATTGATCAAATATATAGTGTAGAGCTGCTATACTATCGGAAGCATAAAGTAGATTGTGCTTCCGATTTTTTAACCTATGGATCAAAGATTCTACTATTAGGATGATAGCAATCCCCCTAGGGTTGAGTGGTCCCCTTAGGGCTAAGTGGTCCCCACTGGTTAATAACATTAATTCAATGATTAGAAATGATCAATGAGGTTGATCGAAGAGCTAAAAAATTGGAACCGCCAACCACTTTATGCTTCCGATAGCATAGTATAACTCCAAGTATATATTTCTACGTGTAATCCTTTCCTTTCTCTACATCTATAAAGTAGGTGTAAATTTTATAAAAGAAATACGACTTAGTACACCTTAGAAAAGGCTTTTTTTCAATTTAGCCCCCTGGCAAATTTTTATTTTAAAAATAACCCTGCCAAAATTTAATTTGCAAAAATGGCCCTAGCCCTGCCACGCAGGCGCGTCAGCGCCACGCGGACAAGGCTTAGGCCAGTGTGTTAAGTTGAACACGGTGAATCATTCACCGTGTTCAAACACGGTGAGTAATTCACTGTGTTTCATATTTATATTCCTTTTCTTCTCTTTTAGAGATGTCAACGGGTCGGGTTTGGATCAGGTTTTTAAAAACCCGAAATCGAATCCGAAAATCAAATTAAAACCCGAACACGAATCTGAGCCGACGGGTTTTAAAAATCTATACCCATATCCATATATTAAAGTTATATGGGCATGGATTTTTAAAACCCGTCGGGTTCGGATTCGGGTTCGGGTTTTAATTTGATTTTCGGATTCGGATTCGGGTTTTTGAAAACCCGATCCAAACCCGACCCGTTGACATCTCTAAAAGAGAAGAAAAGGAATATAAATATGAAACACGGTGAATGGTTCACCATGTTTGAACACGGTGAATGATTCACCGTGTTCAACTTAACATACTGGCCCCAGCCTTGCCCGCGTGGCGCTGACGTGACGCCTGTGTGGTAGGCGCAGAGCCATTTTTGCAAATTAAATTTTGACAGGACTATTTTTAACATCAAATTTTTTCAGAGGGCAATTTGCAAAAAAAACCCCCTCAGAAATGGGTGTATGCTATACACCCCTTTCATTTCAGGTTTATAATTTTTTAAAATATTTTAGTACGCAAAAAAAAAAAAATAAAAATAAAAATAAAAAAAATTGATAACACAACGGTCATTATTAGCCTTTGGATGCCGGGTATAAAATTTACCAGTTGGAGTACCCATTTTATACCCATTCGTTATATAGTATAAATATATATATTCTTTTGGTAAAATCATATAAAATATATCTGAAATTTAGATCATCCAACCATTCAAACTTTTAATTTTACTATCTAACTTTCTAATTTATTAAATTTGAGGGATTCAAAAATATATTGACTTTCAAATTTAAAACTAATTACTTATTTTAGTTAATTTATAATTACGAGATTTGTATGAAGCTTACTAACAATAAAATAAAACATGTAAAAATTATTGTTGCTAATAAATTAAAAAGTTATATAATAAAGTTTGAACAGTGAAATTTAAATAGTCTAAGTTTAGTCAAATTTTATATGTTTTTATCTATTTTATATTTGCTAATTTAATCAACTTTTCTTAATACTTAAAATTCATAAAGATCGGCTGTCCATAGCGTAAGTGGCAAAGGCTTGGCGGTTGATAGCGAAAATTTCGAGTTCGAATTCTAATTGATTTTTCGAATTCTAGTTTATTTATATTTCTAGCTAAATTTATTTTTAAAAAATTATAAGAAACGGATAGCATACAAGTAGGGATGTCAATGGGTATGAATACCGGAAATATTATCTAAATCCGAACCCGAACGGGACGGGTTTATCCGAGTTAAACGGGTATGGATTTAGTTATGGGTATAAAAAGTAAAAATCTGACGGATATAAAAACGGGTATGGATTTTGTATTTACCCGACTCGAACCCGAACCCGAATCCGAACTCGAACCCGAATAAATTATATATATACATATTATTTTTATTTATTTATATAATATATAAAATATTTAATAATTTTTATTCTTTAGGTCTTCATTCAACGGCATGGATTTTTAGAACCCATCGGGTTCGGATCCATATTCGGGTTTTCTGCTTTTGGTCGGGTTGATATGAATTTTTAAAATTTGCCGGATTCGAATTCCGATACGAATTTTAATTTGATTTTCAAGTTCAAATTCGAATGTTTAAAAACTCGTTCTAAACCTGACTTGTTGCCATCCCTACGTACAAGCATTATCCTTAATTTAAAAAAAAAAAAATGGTGTGACTTTTGTCAACCCCAGCATCTCAAGTAAATAGTAAGGTGTAGTAAGATTTCATGTGTAGGTGTACAAATCGCAGTTTTCGTCTTTCTTCTCCTGGGGTATACACTGTTACACTTGCACCACATCATTAATAACAAATCAATCACATTCATTCTTTTCAAACAAAAAGTATAATAAAAATATTTTTTTACAATCATGATGATACATATATTTTTTTTTTACAATCATAATGGTACATATATCTTTAAAAGGGGACATTTGGTTGGTTTGTTACGCCACGTCATTAATATATCCGTTGTATTTTATAATTTTTTTTGGGGGCAGGGGGCCACAGCATTAAATTCGCACGAAGCCCGAGGCGCGAGTGCGTTATAGCTGGCGCTCGATGACGTGGCAAGTAGCTAGCGTCCGTGTAGTTATCCGCGGGGCCCACACAGGCGCGCACGCACACACGCACGCACGCAAACGGCGAGTGGGGAGGTGGTGGTTTTGGGGATGTGTGGGGGAAAACGAACAAACAACAACAACAAGCGGCTGCGGTTCGTTCGCTGCGGAAGGCGACGCCACGTGGGACGCAACACGACAAAAACGCAAACAGAGAGAGAAAGGGACTCACTCGGCGGGGGCCCACAAGCAATCCACACGTGGAGGACGGTGCGGGGTGGACGTTGACCCCGTTGACCGTCGGACGCGCGCGAGTTCGGTGCGCCTGTTTTCCCTGAACCGGCCGCACAACGTCATCCCTGGACCGAACTGTGAATGTGACCAATTATACTAATGACGTGGAGTGCCCAAACGATTAAATAAATCTTTTTGAATTAATCCACCACATTGTAATTATAAAAAAAATATTTTTATTACATACTTCCTTTAAAAAAAAAAAAATGTGATTGGTTTGTTACTACCGTTGTGATGTAAGTGTGATACAAGAGACTTTCTCTTTCAACAAATTATTTTTAAAATTCTTTAATAAATTTCTATAGTAAGAAAATGAGTTATTTCATAAGTATGCCGCGTTATTTTATTTTCGATATTTCAGTAATTTTTTCATTATTTTTAAATTTAATTCTTTCAATAATGCTTAGAGTTGTCCCTTTTTTTCTCAATGCTATAATAGGAAACTAATTTTCATGTTGTTAGGAGACGAATGCCCTGGTGTTTGACCAGGTCAAAGATATTCCTCGGAAAAGGTGTAGGGATGTGATACGGCTACGATTAGTGACCCTCAAAGTTTGCGCCCTTCGACTGGATCAAGCAATTCGGCTGATGAGGGATCAGATCAGCCGAGTTCGAAGACTTTTATTATAAACTCGGTTCGGCTGGAATAGCCGAATCTACAGGATGCACTAAGTTTTGGGTCGGCTGAAGAGCCGAATCGCTTTATATATTAGAATTAATATGTGAAGCTATTACAACGGACAAGTGTGCCTGAGGGAATGCAGACTCGGTTAATCTGAACTAAAACTACTCCTAGAAAAAACGGTAGATGCGAGAAAAAAAAAAAGATTACAAGTAGACTACTTCTAGTAATGCTAGAAAAAATGCAGAGGAAATAAAGGTAGCCTTCTGTTCTCGAAGAAAAGACTCTTCTTTTGGGCGTTATTTGCCTATTTATATCTCGTCCCTATTGAACCGTTATTATTCCATTCATAATCGGCCACTAGTCCTATTTTTTCAGGTCACTTCAAGTAGATTAGAACCGCTCATAATCACTTACAGTTACTGTAACTTCTTTCAATAACACCTGACGGTTATTTAATTATATTGTAGATAATTCCGGTGCA
Organism: Ananas comosus; assembly: GCF_001540865.1. Classification (NCBI taxonomy): domain Eukaryota; kingdom Viridiplantae; phylum Streptophyta; class Magnoliopsida; order Poales; family Bromeliaceae; genus Ananas; species Ananas comosus. The sequence goes on from NC_033639.1 coordinate 7,079,167, forward strand.
CACCAAAATTTTCTTTAATTTTTACTCTTAAAGATTGGGATTGAATAGTGCATCAGCATACCACATGGCCGCGCGTTATTGGCCTAACACATGTACAACATGTGTAAAGCTTTATTGCATAATTTAATGTAGAAGAATAGTAAATAATAAATAAAAATAGATATTACTAAAACAAAAAATAATTTTAAATCGGAAGCTGACGCACCAACGCCTCGTTTACGAAGATAACCCATCACCTGCACGTGGACTTTAGAGAGAGGAGATGCAAAGTGCTGACGTGGCAGTCGTGCGCCACGTGACAGACGATGACACGAAGCCTATCGCATTTGTTTTCCACGTGACGGCAATAATATAGGAGAGAGAAAATTATAATCTAATAATAATAATAATAATAAAATAAAATGAGAAAAGAAAAAATAATAAAAGCAAAATGTGAATAGAGATTTACGTCCCTGTAAATCCTCGGGAACGAAGAAAAAAAAAATTTCTTTACCGGCCGTCCCAGCACAAATAATAAAATATTTAATAATTTATATTTAAAATTTTTAATTTAAATTTTAATTAATTATTTTTAAATAAAATAAACGAAATAAATAATGTGATACTTATCTCTCTCTCTAAAAAAAAGAAAAAAAAAATCCTTTGTTTCTATCAAATTCCGATAAACCAACAAAAAAAAGAAGAAATCTTTCGTTTTGGTCCTTGCGGGGATCTCCATCCATGCAGAGACACCAAGCGATCTAAAAAAACACACTAAATTAAATTTTTTATTTAAAATTTGACAAAATTTAATTTGAGTTCAATTCAAATTTGATTAAATTTTATTAAATTATTAAATTTATTTTTTAACGTTAAATTATTAAGTATAACTTACTAAATTACCCAAAATATATAGCAATTAAATGTTATTTACCTTTATGTACCACAGACACTTCTATAAGTCTCGTGTGTCAGTATCGGACACGCACATGTCTGTGTCGAACTTGTGTCCGATGTGGACACTCTTTGGACGCGCATTCAATGCCGAACCATAACGCATATTATTAAAAAATAAATACATATTTTTTTTTATTTTTTTATGCATCTATAATGTAAGATATAAATATTTTAGCCTTTTGATAAACGCATGTAAATTTTTTTGAACAATATCAATAAATTATGTATAGTGAAGAATTTTTTTTCTGAAAATATACTAACTACGAATAAAAGTTTTACTTACTTTTTTTTGGTATGAAAAGTATAATAATATTTTATCAAAATTAATATTTTATATATATTATAGGTCGCTAGCTCTACTAACTATTTATGAGTAGATGCCTCGTACTTCATAAGTTGTTAAGATGATAGAACTTCCGAATCGACAGATCCACACCGTTAAACGTTATTTACAATTTAAAACTTCTAGAAATTAAATTTTATAATTTTTTGACATCATTTTACATATGATCAAGAGGTCACAAATTTGACAATTTTAACGGTCGTTATGAGATACTTACTATTTAACGGGTAAAAGAATCGGAATTTGTTGAATTTTTGATAAAAAAATCTATTCACTACATAGATAAAGATCAATAACTCCGATTGAATTGAAGGATCGATCATCCTTTTAAGACGTCGTTCGATTTTGACGTTCATTTATGCCCACGTTGATGGACTTTATTAGATTCGAAATTTTATCGAAATTTATCTTTCTAGAAGTTTAAACACTTTAGATATATTAACGGAGTGGATCGTCGATTCGGAACTCCATCATTGAAAACACTATAGTAGAAAGGTCAATATTCATAATGAGTTAGTAGCATGGCCTAATTATATATATAATCAGATATAGCTATGTTACTATCATAAGTACGAGCTTACCGGTACTATAGTATTTGTATTTCGATCTTAGGGCTTATAATCAACGATCACACCGTTAAATATGATTAGGGTATATGATTTCTTAAGAAATAAATTTTAGTTTTTTTTTCGATATCGTTTATGTTATAAATAAATTATATCAAATGGGGATGGAACAATTGAATAATTTTAAAATTTGAGCATTAGACTTTTAAATTCAAATCAAGAATGTTAACCTTAATCTATATAATTTAAAGTATTTTTCTAATGAAATTTGAAGAATTAGATTCCCTTCTACCCGTTAAACTCCAAACTCGTCATAATAAGGCCATTGAAATTGACAATATTTAAATATTTTGATCATAAAGTAAACTATGTCGAGAAAAATATGAAACTTTTTATTTCTAGAAACTTTAATACGCCTAGATCGTTTTAATGGGTGGGATCGTTGAACTTGAACGCCTAAGAGATACAAAACCAACAATATGTAACGAGCTGGTACTAATAGATAGTATAAGTACCTATATTATATATATAATACTATATTATATTATATATATATTTGTTAGCGGTGGTCATACCATATCCGTGTCCTAATTATTTGAAAATTAGTCGTATCGTGTTTCGTATTCTGTATCAGAATCCGTATTGCTTAATATTTTACTAATATATTATATTAAAAACTAAATATTAATTAAAATTTAAAAAACTAAAATTAGATTTTTATTTATAAATAATTTAATAATTACATATGAATATATATTATATTATTTTACGGGGAGTGTGGATTTAGCAAATTGCCCCAGTAACTAAAGTACGTAGATTCCCTTCAAATCTGGCAATTTCAAAGGAATATAAATATTCCTCCAAAATTATTAATAATATTTTTAAAAAAACTTAGGCTGATCAAGATTATTTGACCAATTTCAGCCTAATTATACATAATTATAAATAATAATAATAATAATAATAATATAATATTAGGTGAGGCTGATGAAGTTACGTCTCATTCAAAAATAACACTACCGGACACTACCGACCGTCCCTAGAGCAAGTGGCAAAGGGCTTGGTAGTTGGTACCCGAGATCCAAGTTCGAATTCTAGTTGATACACACTTCCAGCTAAGTTTATTTCTAAATGAAATAAATAAAGCGGATAGCGTGCTACCTATTTCTCAAAAAAAAAAGAAAAAAAAAGAAAAAACTACCGGACACTTTGGCTGCGTATATAATTATAAATATACGATAGTTGTAACTGTATACAAATCTTAAAAAGGGGTTTTGGTTTGATATGCATCTAAATTCAACTATCACAGTTGAAATTGCACAATCGAACTACAACAGTAAAAATACGCACAAATTGGTCACAATTCCAACAGCATGCAATAGTTTGAAAAAGCAACATTAAATAAAAAATAAATTCACCACCGTTTAAGATAGAAATATTTTATTCCATAATCTCACTATACAATAAATAAAGTGCTAAAATTTTCTAAAAACGCTTCTCAATGCATATGACTAAATAACTTATTTATAATTGCAGTATTTTTGGCTACTTCCAATTAAATAAAATGTATGTAATTATAATTGTTGTAGGTTCGATTACATACACCTCTGTTTATCTGCATATACCTCTGTTTATATGCAATCAAACGATTCCTATGTGTAATTTTATCATTTTAAAATGCTAAGCTTACATTTACAATTTAGGTTATGAATGTCCATTTTGTCTACTGTAGCTATTTTTTAAAATTCAATATTGTTCGATTCTCATATTAATATTTAATGAAAAATAGTCAAATATATTCTCATTTATATATATATATATATATATACTAATATAGAGTTGCCGTGTAACTGCACGTAACAATTATTTTAATTTATTTTAAAGCAATAAATATTTGTAAATCATATTTATTCAAAAATTGAGAATAAAATATTTTCTAAATTTATATGTTACATTTTATTAGAAAATATCTACAATATTAAATTTAAATTTTAATATAAAATAGATGGATAAATTTGATATCAAAAATCAAAAATTAAATTTAATTCAAATTTAAAGTCAAATTTAAACTTTAATGTAAAATAAATATATAGAAGTACTACTTTTTAACAGATTGAACATAATAGTTTATTTTTATTTTCAATATTTTTAACCAATTGATTATAACCGTTCGTAGAATTGAAGTTATAGAAGTTATAGATAGGTATGAATATTTTTTTAACAAATTAATCATAATCATTCGTTCTTATTTTTGATAATTTTTTACAAATTGATCATAAATTTGTATATCATATTAATTCAAAAATATGATTTACAAATTTATCAACCAATCTATCTTTTAAATTATTTCCATTGTAATATATAGATAGTAAATTAATTTTAAATTTTGAATTGATATATAGATTTGCAGTAGATATTCTGACAAAATTTTGGATAAGCATGAATTTTTTTTCTCTTTTAGAGATAAAAAAATTAAATAAAATTTTAATTAAAATATAGATTCAAAGTAAATATCTTTCGGTTGGCAAAAAAATTTGGATAAGTGTATCTTTTTTTTATTTTAGAGATAAACAGAAATTTAAAGTTTGTTTCTTTACGTTATTTATTTTACGTAAGGAAAAAGAAATCAATATTTTTTCCCACCAAAAAATGGGTCTGTCGACAGACCCAAATTTGAAATACGTGCTTTTATATATATATATATATATATATAGGGCAGGGCTGTTGTGCTCTCAGGAGCACGAAGGCCTCTGTGCTCCTGAGCCGTTTTCGATGATGGAGTTTCCGAATCGACGATCGACTCCGTTAAAGTTGATCTAGCGTATTTGAAGTTTCTAGAATATAATTTTGGCGATTTTTCGATATCATTTACCTAGCAATCGAAAGGATTCAAAATCAATAATTTTTAACGGCCGAAAATAAAAATCCAATAAAAAGTGGTGATATAGCACTAAAATTTTCGATTAGAAATATTGATCTTGTTGTAAATAGTATAAAGAATTTTGTATCGAAATTTCATCTGATTTGAATACTTCTATACCGTTAAACTTGAAAACGGCAGATATTATGGATTTTGAATCCTTTCGATCACTAGGTAAATAATATTAAAAAATCGTAAAAATTATTTTCTAGAAACTTCAAATGCGCTAGATCAAGTCTAACTGAGCGCGATCGGTCTCCGATTTGAAAATTCATCATCGAAAACGGACTCAGAGAGCACAGCAGCTGTGCCCTATATATATATATATATAATATATATATAGTATATATATATATATATATATACTATATAATAATATATATATTTTTTACTTTGTCTAAATTAACATAGTTTTTTTATTTACTATTTATATAGTATATATGTTCAATTAATTAATTTGAACTGTTGTTGTATTCAACTGTATTGCAAAATTTTGATGGAATTTTTTGCCTAGATAAAGAAATATACTCTATGATATAAAAATAAAGGAAAATAAAAGTTCTTATAAATTTTAAAACGGAATCCCAGGCTACTAGATATTTATTTTTTAATAAATACTATTTTAATTGATAAATATAGTTGCAACTAAAAATCTTATGCGGCAAATAAGAATCCATGTGAACCGTTGCTAAAATTGGTTGATTTAAACTTTGTCATTTAAAATTTGATTTTGAATTCAAATTTTGAATGAAAATTAAGATTTCGCATTCCAATTTCAATTAAAATTCAGATTGGAATTCAAATTAATATTTCAGGTTCATTTTGAATTCACAGAATTCATTTCAAATTCAATTAGATTTTGAGTTTAAATTTCAAATTCAATTGTATAGATTATGATTTCAGATTTAAATTTAAAAATTTAATTTGACTGTTAAATTTAAGTTAGGTTTTAAGTCAACTTTTGAATTCAAATTCAAATTTTGAATTCTATTTCATAATTCAAACCCCGATTGTGAATTGATTTTAATTAAATTCAAGAAAATTTCAATTGAATTCAAATTCAGAATATAAATTTCGATTCAAATTGAAATCCAAATTTAAAATTCAATCACATTGTAATTCAACATTTGATTTTGAATTTTGGTTAAATTTAAATTTTAAATTTAAATTTTAAGCTTTAGTGAATTCAAATTTTCATTCAAATCGTAAATATGTAAGTAAATAAACTTTTGAAGATATATATATGGGTAATTCGAAAACAGTACTGTCATTTATAAATTTATTATTAAATCACATATAGTAATTTGTAATCTTACTAATAATCACAAATACTGTGCGAACCAAACATAAAAAATTATTCAATTTTCAATATTCCTTTTTTTTTTTTTTTTTTTACTCTTTTGATATCTAAAATCTTTAGTTAGCGTGATCCAAATGCGTCTATTTGATCCCTAGGCTTGACCCGATAGTAAAGTGTAGGAAAGAAGATTATGAGCACCAAATTAAAAAAAAAAAAGAAAAATGAAAAAGGTTAGTCACTATTTGTGCTATTAATTTTAAAAATTAAAATTTTAATTATAAAAATAAAGATAAAATGAAAATTGTGGTAAAGGTTGGGAACCATCCGTACAGTTAACCTATGAAATTATACTATAATTATCTATTAATTATAAATATTTACTTTAAAAAAAACTTTTTTTTTTTTTTCACGCGCACAACTTTTTTGTTTTGGACTTAAGCGGCGGCGCCTTCGCCGTTCACACGCACTTTAATCATGATTGCAAATTTAATTAAGCACGAACTTATCTTCTAATTTTTGTTCTTTCTTTAATTAATGAAGAGCTTATCTAACTTAGCACGTTACGTGGGTTAGGATAATTCATGTGAAAAACATGCACAAGCCATTGTTTCACAAGTAAGTGCTTATCCCTGCATTTTTTGTTCATAAATCAGCATGAGTTAGTTGTTGGATTCAAATAAATTTGTGATATATGACCCAACTTAATTAAGCGTACATCTAGAATACCATGTATACCTAGAATTCTAAGGGATTGAAATTTAAGCTTTTACGTGATTTCCTGTAATTTCTGCCTCAAAGTTTTTAAATTATCGCAATGAAGTCCAATAACCTAATTTAATTAACTAAATATTAATGTGGCACTGATGTGGAAGTAATATAGCGGCATTATGATTGATGACATGATAAAATAGAAATGGTAAGAAATTTAATTATAATAATTTCAAAATTTTGAGTGAGAAATTATAATAAATTAAAGATCGGAGATCAGAGTAAATTTACGAATTCAAAATAAAATATAGCCTAATTTAAATAAAAAAAATGAAAAAGAAATGGTAAGAAATAGGAAAAGTTTTGAGGGAGGGGTTGAGTAAAGGTGGTGCGCAAAATTAGAAAAAAAAAAAGAAGAAAAAAGTGTGGTATCCCTAGAATTTATATTAAATATGGTTAAATTTTTTAATTCGATTATATTATTTTGAAAGATTAAATATAAAAAATTTAAAAAAATTAATTGTGTTAGAATTGAAAAAAAAAAATAGAATGATTAACCTTTGAAAAGTAGGGCGTTACAAAAAGTGATGTGCTGTCTCGAAAAAGCAAATTATCTTCTACTCCCTGCAAGCCTGCAACGCTAGACTTATTCTAAACATAGTAATAGTAAAAATAAGGAAAAACTTCGAAAACCCCCCAGTGGTTTCGTACTTTCTCACTTTGCACCATGTGGTTTAAAACGTATCAATTTATCTCCCTGTGGTTTCTTTTTTCTCTTTTTCTTATCAATTTTATTATTTTTTTCTTAAATCAGTGATAAAGTTAAAATTAAAGGGTACTAAAGTGAATATTTGATAAATCTAGATGGGTATCTGAAGTTTTTTGTATATAATTTAATAAAATATTAACGAAAAAACTACCAAAAAGCTAAAAATGAAACCACAGAGGGGCAATTTGATACATTTTAAACCACAAGGGAGCAAAGTGAGAAACTACGAAATTATAGGGGGGTTTTTGAAGTTTTCCCTAAAAACAATAATAATAAATTTTTACTTGTACGACTTATTCTAGTCCCAATTATTCCCTTTTTTTTTTTTGTTTTTTTGGTTGCGAAGCGAATGTGGCCCACGCGAATTATACACAGCAACAGCATAAAAGGTTTGTCTTTTGTTTTAATTAAAAGAAAGATGGGATGGGACGGTGCGTGCGTTCGGGGGACATCCTAAACCTACCACCCCCCCCTAACCATGTGACCATACGTTTGAAATGACCCTTTCACCCTTCCTAAGTTTCTCTCCCTATTGATTATCTAACTAATATTTTGCATTCCAGGTACCCGTGGGTTTGGTGGTTCGTATCCGAGATACCAAGTTCGAATCCCAGTTAATTTATATTTTCAGTTAAGTTTAGTTCTAAATAAAATAAACGAAACGAGTAGCGTGCTATCTATCTCTCAAAAAAAAAAATTTTTTTTTTTTGCATTCCAGGTTAATTTCTGGGATCTCCTCTTAATTTCTTTTCATCATAAATTATTATCTTATATTTTTCATACCGAATATATTCAGTAAATAAAAGTCGAAAGTCTATTTCTTTTTCTTGATTTCCTTTTCTTGATCTGTCTCGATTTGTAAATAATTTGTACATATCCCAACTCAGGCTTGAATAGAACAGTAAATGAGTTCAAAAAGTAAAATAAAAGTGAAAAGTTAGTAGCACTAAGTGAAATAGTATGATTTAAACAGTAAATGAGTTCAAAAGGTAAAATAAAAGTGAAAAGTTAGTAGCAGTAAGTAAAATAATCAATTGCTTGCTTTATTTTTTACTTGTTCTTAAGTTAAGGATAAAAATGGTATTTTAATTTTTTTTAACTCTAATAGATATTGAACTTGCGTTTAACCAAACTTAACATAACGGATGATAACTGCAAGGTATTTTGGAATAACGGAAAAATATAAGAAAAGTATATTGAAAAGAACAAAAATGAATAAATGAGATATTTTTGAAGTTTTGAAGGGTATATAGATAATTATGCCTAATAAAAAAAAAAGTTGTTAGTGTTTTATTTTAATCTAATATTTAGTTTTTTGAAAATTAAATTTTTATTCGAAACCAGAAGGGCAGTGCGGGGGGAAACAAGCAAGTTAAAAAGAGTACAACCCATGCTCCCGCCGCAGAAAAAGGCGTGCCAGCACACGTGTTACCGCAGGACACGGGAAATGTACGGGCACGTGCGAAAACTTCCAAACAAAAAAAAAAGAAGAAGAAGAAATTATTAAAAAACCAAGCTGATTAAAACCGACGTTCTTCTCTCTCTCTCTCTCTCTCTCTCTCTCTCTCTCTCTCTCTCTCCTTCCCGCCACCTACGACGAGACTTCGTAACAGACACGAGCGGAGTAAAGAAAAGTTGGGACAGCTGTCAGTCAGCACGCAACCGTCGCGAGCGGAAAAGTGCGATTCCCTTCCCCGACCCCCCAAATCCCCGCTTCCATCCCCCCCCTTTTTTTTTTTTTTTTTCTTTTTTTTTTACTTTTTTCTTTTTTCTTGTTTATTAAACTCGATTTCCCGTTTTCTTCAGAGTCTTCACAGAAAATTCAGAGCCTTTTAATTTGGGTAATACGGTCACTAAAAATATTATTATTTTTTGGGAGAAAAAAAAAATATACATTGGCGTTAGTAATTTCATTTTATAATTTTTTGGAAATAATTCTATTATGTTGTATGGTGACGATTAGTAAATCAACTAAATCATAAATAAATAAAATAAAAAATACAAATAATCAACAGATACATATAAAAATACATAAAAAAATAAAAAAAAATAACAAATAAAAAATAATATAAAATTAAGTAATAATAATAATATAATAAGGGCTCTGTGCTCTCAAAGAGTACGGGGAGGGGGCTCCTACTTTTTCACAAAAACATGAGCCGTTTTATCAAATTTAATGCGATTTTCGAATCGAACGAAAATCGGAACGTCATTAGACTTTCAAGATCTAAGCACGATAATTATATTTACATGATTACTAAAAAAATAATTTTTAGCCCGATATTCGATATCATTTATTCTACAAATCGAAAGGCATTCAAAACAAATAATTGATTAGAGACGACCAAGGAAAATAAATATTCCACAAAAAGTGAAATATGACAACTATAAATTAGATCGACAAACAATATTGGGAAATTTAGTCAGATAAGATAGTAATAACAGAATTATGTATCAAAAATTTTCTTATACTGATTTGAATAACATTATACATCAGTTAAACTTGAAACGGACAGACATCAACCATTTAAAAATATTGATATTTGAAACCTTATCGTAATACACTAGTGTAAATAATAATTCAAAAATCGACATAAAAAATTATTTTAGAAACTTCAAATTACCTAGATTAAGTCTAACGGAGCAACCGTCGATTCGAAATTTAATCATGAAACAGCTCAGAGCTCACGGAGGCATTCTTGCTCCTCTGGGAGGAGCACAGCAGCCCCTTCCTCTCTCTCTACTCTCTCTCTCTTCTCTCTCTCTATCTCTCTCTCTCTCTTCTTCTCTATAGTATAGTGATATATATATTATATATATATATTAGAAAACATAAAAGTACCAAAGTGGATCCATATAATCCTACTATGCTACTAATATACGAGCACTTTCTTCTTCAATTTTCCTATGTAGATCTACCATTTTGATTCATGTTATCACCCGCTTTAGATATACTATCAAACCAACCCTCACTCAACTCTAGGGGGGGTCCACATCATCCTAACCGCCACATTTCTCTTAATCCAATGGCTAAAAATCTTAACAAGCACCAATAACTTGTACTTTTAAAAACATAGGAGCTCAAAAGTAATAAGGATAAGTAGTAAAATGCAGTCTCAAAAACAGAAAAAAATAAAAATATAAATATTAAAATAAGTAAGAAAAGAGAAAACATAATAGATATAAGTAAATATATTAATAATATTATATAATTGAGAGAATACTATTCAGGGTAAAGCAAACGGAAGCATCCGTTGGGGACCACCATTTGTTTTCGATGGAATGGAGCCCTCAAATCAAATGGATCGGCCAAAAAAAAAAACATAAAAATAAAAACCCAAATAGGGACCGACTTTTGAATATGATCATATAGCCACTGAAGTTATTTTAGAGAATTCAAATTCATGCTTTTTTCGAGATATGTTCTCTTGGGCCCATCATAAATAACATAAAATGAACGCGTAAAAATGGAATATCCTCTGAAAACAGTGAGAATGATTAGAGAATTTTCAATCAAATCGAGAGTATAGTATCTTATTCTAAATAGTTTAACGGAATTTTCATAAACCAATTATTCAATTGATTTGGGATTAGCTACACCGGTTAAACGGACAGGAAAACGGCCTCATATTTTACATTAAATTACAAACTTTGAAACCCTATTGATCATTAGGTCAATGATTGTCGAAATGATTTTTAAAACTTTGGTTCTAGATACTTCAAGTAAGGTATAGACATGTTCAATAGTTGACTGAATCGTCAAAAATATTTAAAAGACCTCCCTTCATCGAAAACAAAATGAAGGGTTGACAAACGGAGCCGGTATTGCTCCGCATCACACAAACATTCAGCCACAAAACAAAAATAAACAAAATACATTAAAAAGAAACTAAAAAAATGAAATAACATGAATAAAAAAATAAAGTAAAAAAGGGCAAAAAAAAACAAAAAAAAATATAAAAGCATAAATATAAAGGAGAAGGATGAGCAGGAGAGGGGAACGAGATATGAGAGGAGGAGAGAGCTAGGACTGGATATACTATCGGTAATAGCAACGGAGAGCCTCCGTGACTACCAAGTTGTCTTCCATGGATGCGCTTCCCAAATACCGGAGATGATCGGCTCCCGTTTAGACATTATCTACACTATTTGAAAAATATTTTGAAAACTAAATTTCATAATTTTTCAGTATCTCATTGTATCATACTCTAACGAGTAACAATCTAAAGATGAATGGCTGAAAATAAAATCCATAAAAATGATGATAACAAGACGTGAATTTAAGAATCAGAATTCCGATATCAATACTCTAATAGGTGAAAAAAAAAATTTTATAAACAAATTCATCATATTTGAATTTATTTTTACACCGTTAAATTCCAAAATGGCATCACATCTACTATTAAAATATGTCAATTTTGAGACCTTTTTGATCATTAGCAATGGATGTCAAAAAATTATAAAATTTAAGTTTCCAAATACTTTTAAGTGTAGATCAAGGTTTACGGAAGCCGCATTTGTCGATTTTGGGAAAGCTTGCATTCATCGAAAAACAACTATAGTTGCTGAGACCTCCAATGCTAACCCGGATAGTATACATAGCCTAGCTCATAACTATATAAACATATTGTGTGTGTGTTGAACGTTACGGCTGGAAGATACATATAATAGTACCAATGACGGCTGGTAGCTATTAGTTTTCTGCCATTGGGTTACAAAGATTGTTTCTAGCGATGATGCTGGCCTACCACGTTGAGGTGGGTTAGTTGGTTGAAAAGATATAATCTAACGAAGTAAAAAATAATCAAATGGTTTCTATCGGCAGAAACTTGGATAGCATCAAGTGGCTTGGTGCTATAAATAGATAATAGACGGAACCTCATATATGATGTTATAGAGTAGAGCTAGAATACTTCAAAAGCATCACAGATGCGGTGCTTTGAGTTTTAGCTTTTTATTGGATGAATTCAGAGTTGGGAATGATGGGTAGGGGTGGCGGTAAGGTGGAATAATGATATTGATCCAAAGACTGTTAATAATCATTGGAGTAGATTTCAAGGGCTAAAACTTACAAAGCACAAGGAGGTTTGGTGCTTCTAAAAGAAATTATCTGCTCCAATTCTCTAAAGTATTCTAGCTCCTATGCTTCTTAAAAGTACTCAAAGTCATTGGTACTTATTTAACGTTTTCTGGCCCTGTGGATTGAGGATTGCATTATGGCATTGATGTGCGCACCTACTGTTGATGTGTGTTGTTGAAATCAGTATAATCTAACGGACATAAAGTAGATCAAAGGCCGTAGAATTAACGTAAAAAATTCAACACGCACCAAAAAGTTGCGTTCAGGTGCTATACAGAGCACCATAGACCGGACTCATCTCTCTCTCTCTCTCTCTTCTTCTCTTCTCGTTCTCTCTCATCTAATCATATACTATCTATATATATCTATTAGTATATAAATAGGCTAATACATGAGCTAGAACTTATAACATTGAGTATAGGGTATTATAGTTAGGAGGTATTCTCTTGATCGAGTCCTGACTACGTACGTTATAAGTGTTTCGATGGAGGTATGACATCCTATCGTTTACAAGTTCTAGTTATGAAACTTCTAGAAAATAAATTTCATAAAATTTTCTGAAAATCGATTATAAAGTCCATCAAGCCCGAGGGTTATAAAGGATGAACGGTTCAAAATTCGAATGACATCCTTAAAAATGGGATGATCGATCCTTCAATTCCAAGATCGGCGAGTTATATCTGATCCTTTATTTCATGTAGTGAATGAATTTTCTAGTCAAAAATTCAACCTATTCGATTATTTTTCCCCGTTTAAACTAGAATATCTTATACGCGGCCGGTTAAAAGATTAATCAATTCTTGTGACCTTTTTGATATCGTAAGTAAATGAATATCAAAAAGTTATAATTTAATTTCTAGAAAGTTGTTAAATCATAGATAATGTTAACAGTATGGATCGTCGGGATTCGGAAGCTTACTATACATCGCAAAATGACTTATGAGTACGGAGGAGCGATCAGTACTTATAAGAGATATAGCCGGAACTATATTATATGTATATATATAGGAGAGAGAGAGGAGAGAGAGAGAGAGAGAAGAGAGAGAAGACAACTCTGATCTTATCTAAATAGTGAAAAGAATTTTCTTAAACAATTTTTATTCGGAATTGGATTGTTTTACAAACGTTAAACTCTCAAACACACCACAGATCACGTGCCATAAAATTGTCAATTTTGAGATCTTTTTGCATCACTAGTTCAAATTGAATGTCAAAAACAAAAAAAAATCTAAAATTTAGTTTCCAAATACTTCAATAGTGTAGATTTCAGCTCTAATTGGAGCCCGATCGTCGATTGGAAGGCCAGCATCCAATCGAAAATACAACTCGGTAACGGAAGCCTCTGGTGCTACCTGATAGTATGTAGCTGGACGTATTAGTTATAGTATATATTTATATAATATATATAAGAGAGAAGGAGAGGAGAGACGAGAGAAAGGAGAGGAGAGGAGAGAGTCCACTTACGGGTAAGTGATGTGGTTTGTTGAATAAGTATAATCTAACGGGTAAAAAAATAATCAAAGGGTTAAATCTACGGTTGGAAACTCAGGTAACACCAAATCCTTGGTCCTAGTCGAACGGTATCTCAGCCGACCTATATATATATAGTAGTAGTATATAGTATAAAAGGGATAAAAAACATTATTCCCCCTTTAACAATTGTGAATCTTCTTAACTCAATATTGTTTACTTTTAGTAGCAGAATTGCTTTAAATTTTTGGAAAAATATATTATTTTTTAATATTTTGTAGGACGTTCATTATAATAATTATCACTTAATAGTGCTAACGACTTTATGTATCAAATAAAATAGGTCATAATTTTTCAGCCTCACGATATATAAATAAGCTTAGAAAACTAATAAGTGCGAGTTTGGATAGCTGTACCTAATAAGGTAAGAGGTCCAACAAATAGATCGATATGTGCAGTAGCGTTTACTCAAATAGAAACCCGTGAGACGCCGTCTTTTGCTATCAACACGTGCTTTTGAAAATAGTTGATCTAGCGCGGCTTACGGAGTTACGATCCATAAATATATAGTAGTTCAAACGGCTCCGTAAAATTATAATTAGTATATATATATAGGTATATATATATATATTACTATATATAGTATATATACTATATTATATATACTATAGAAGTATGTTGAACGAAGGGCCTCAAAATCAACGGCTGAAAATAAAAATCTTACAAAATATAATAATATGACATTAAAATATTTAAATCAAAAGATATTGATCTTGTTTGATATATAGTATAAAGAATGTTTTCTAAAATTTCACCGTTCGATTGTAGATATTTCTAACCGGTTAAACTTGCAAACGCTCACTGACCGGCCATTGAAAATTTGTTGATTTTGAGCCCCTTCGCTTCACTAGGCAAATATATCGAAAATAATAAAATTTATATTTCTTAGTACTTCCAAAACTCTTAGATCAAAGGTTTAACAAGCGCGATCGACGATTCGAAAGCTCGCAAATCGAAAACGGAGTGTCCATCTTCGTTTTCGATGTTGCGACTTTTCGAATCGCTCGATCGGGGTCATTCTCTTGTTAAACGTGAGTCTAGAGTATTTGGAGTACCTAGAAAATAAATTTATTTATTATTTTTTCGATATCATTTGCCTTAGTGAACGAAGGGGCTCAAAATTAATGGCTAAAAAATAAAAATCTTACACAAATGTAATAATAATGACATTAAATTTTAAATCAAAGATATTGATCTGTTTTATTAGTATAGAAGAATTTTCTATCAAAATTTCACACGTGATTTGGAATATTTTTCTACAACCGTTAAAATCTTGTCAAACGGCATACTACGGGCCACCTATATATTATATATATATATATATATATATATATATATATATATATATAGTATATAGTTGAGGTGTTAGAATACTCTCGATAGTAAACGGAGCAGTTTACTATCAAGTTGTTTTCAATAATAGAGCTTCCAAATTGACCGATCAGGCATCCATTAAAAATTATGATCTAAACCAATTTAAACTACCTAGAAATTCAAATTTCACAGCACTTTCGATATTGTTCTTCTATCCTCTAGGAACAGAAAATGAATGGTTTGAAAATGATATCTTTAAAAAATGATGATCGAGTCTTGTAATTAAGATCAAGAGATAGATTTTTTTAAATAGTTTAAGAATTTTCTAGCAAAATTCAATATGTTGGATATCGTTGACACCGTTAAACGGAAGGGAAACGTCTCTTATCCCCATTAAAATTACGAAATTTTGAAACCTTTTGATCATTAGGTAAATGTGTCGAAAAGATTCTGAAATTTGATTTCTAAACACTATTAAGTAGGTATAGATCATGTTCAACGGAACGATCAATTGGAAGCTTTATCTTTCGAACAACCAAAAACAATATGTGTTCGTTAGTTGCGAGGTTAAAAAATGCTCCGGTTTACTAATCGAGAGTATCTAGCTAACTCTAATATAATATATAACATATATATATATATATATACATATATATATACAATATATATAATATACATAATATAGTATATATATTATATATTAAAAGCAAGCAAGCAACAACAACTGGGAACAGCTCATTGGGAATGTTTTAGAATAGTGGCTAATTAACTGGTACGATCGATGGGTAGCGCTTCGTTGGGGGTCAAAGGCGTGGTACGACGTACTACCGCCGACATGACAGAAACAACGAGCCTGGCCCGGGGAGGGAGTGAGAGGCGGAGGGGGAGAGGAGGAGACAGTGCGAATACGGATAGTAAGGCGGTTGTCGCGTTTGGCGAGAGGGAGGAGTGGTGGGTGGGGCCAAACCCAAAGTGTTAAATTTATTATATATTATATTATTTTTTTTTTAATTTGGTGTGGTGGGGTTGTGGATAAGGGGCGGCTGACGCAATACCGATCGGAATAAGTATCCCCACTACCGAGAATTGGTTATTCCGTCGTATCAAAAATTTTCTCTTTCTTTTTTTCTTTTTTTCTTTTTTGTTAAAAAGTGGAGTGGAGAGAAAAAGGAGGAGAGATGTAAAATAAATTGGGCAATTTATTATTTAATACTACCTCTGAATCGAAAAATTTTTCCAACTTTCTAATTAATTTTTTAAAAGGACTAATATTAAAAATATATTTTTTATATTATAAATATTATTTTAAATATTTTGTTAGTGAAGTGTAGCAATATTCGTTACCTCTATGAAATTACTATTTTGCTCTTTCTGTTATACCATTCTATCGTCACCAGTTTTTTTTATCTGCCCTTCAGTTAGGGAAAAAAAAATATTTTAGTTTTTGGTCTTTTAAATATACCCTTCCATCATCACCACTTTTCTTATTTGCTCTTAAATTAAGCGCAAAAGCGAAATTTTGATTTTTTCTTTTTTAATTCTGGTACATATTTAACTCACATTTAATCCGAGATAACTTAACGGTTGGCAACTGTATGAGTAGTTTTTATTAACGGAGGAACAAATAAGAGATGTTTTAAAAACAAAAAAAAGTAAGAATAAATTAAATATTTCAAAAGTTTGGAGGGGTATATAAGCAAGTATTCCTAAAATAAATTAGTGGATTGTAATTTTTCACTTTGGTACTCCTGGTTAAATCTATTTGCATCTGTAGAAATTTTTTTTAGTAATTATGATTTGAACTTAGAGCTCAGGTATCAACCATGAAATTTTTTGTCACTTACATTAGGGAAAGTCAATTAAAATAAAAAAAAAAAGAATATTTAATAGAAAGCGAATCGAACTTAAGATATATTTGAAGATAAAATTATTTAGAAGTTAGAACCGGCAAACTGATGCAACATTAAGTTCAAATTTATTCACTCTTATATATCTTTTCAGTGTACATGATGCTAGGGTGCAATATATTTTGGGTACACGCAGAATTTCAAAATATATTTACATTCGTCAAATATATATTAAAAGAGATTACTATACAAAGACTAATATTTGAAAAGATCATCCAAAGGATTATTATCGAAGCGCAAATAAATTAAACGAGAAGGGGTAAATTGAAATTGAGCTAATAATAAATTAAAGAAAGAAATAATAAATTACATGGTGGAAGTAATATAATAGAAGAAGAGAGGGGATAAGGAAGCAGGGAGGAAGGTGAGGTGAGGTGGGGATCAGTTTTTGGCAGTTCGAAAAACGGGCGGGTGTCGGTTGGAAGGCAGGCCGTTGGAAAAGAAAAGAGATGAGGGGAGGTGTGCAGTTGGGGATGGACAGCCTGGACCTGGGACTCACAGCCTGGCTGGCAGCCATCATGGATCAATTCGTCCCCCTCCTCTGATTCCGCGGTCCGATCTTGTCTGTCCCCGTACTATTTATTCAAACTTTTGCGGAGACCAAAACACACACACAAAACACTCTTTTGCTCGTCCCTGCCACTAATATTATTTATAGCGTAAACTCCAAATACCATTTCTGTAATTTCACATTTTTTTACTTTACTATTTTACGATTAAAGTATATCAAATTAGTGCCTTGTGGTTTTATTTTTATCTTTTTATCAACTTTTTGATTAATATTTTATTATACTATAAAAAATTTCAGATATCATACCTAGGTTTATTGAATATTTACTTTAGTATTCTTTAATTTTAACTTTGTAACTAATTTAACAAAAAAAAATCAGTGGAATCGATAATAAAAAAAATAAAATGAAATCACAGAGCACTAAATTGATATACTTCAAATCACAGGGCACTAAAGTGAGAAAGTGTGAAACCTCAAGGGTGGTATTTGAAATTATTTCTTATTATACATTCCAATTATATATATATATATATATATATATAT
>NC_033639.1:7097693-7112917 GCF_001540865.1 Ananas comosus
GTCGAGCACGATGATGAACTGCCAGGATCATCGTGCCTCCCTTCGTATGAGATCGGGAAAGCTCGGGAAGCCAGAACAAGAAAACCCATCTCAATAAGTCCCATTGTCGGGCTTGCGGCACTGGAGACCTGCGCTCGGCGCACGGCCGCGCGCGCGCGGGGCCCTTCGAGTGGAGGAGGAGGTTGCAGGATCATATCACCGTGCTACACTCAGGTGCGGCGGCTGGAATCGCGGCGGCGGCGGCAGGAGAAACGAGCCGGCACGATACGGGCTCGGGTTCCAGGAGTTGCTGCGCACGGGGGCGGCCGGGAGAGCTCGGGGACGGCGGAGGGATGCTGCAGGGTGGTCTGGGGAGAGATTCGGGTGCCGGACCCAAGCGGCGGGCGGCGGCCAGGGAGAGCGTCGACCAGGCTTCAGCTCGGGCTCGGGGTTGGAGGGTGCAGGCGTGCTCGCTGGGGCGGCAGCGGCGCTCAGAGGCGGTCTGGGCAGAGGGCGGCCGATGCCTGAAGGTCGGGGATGGTGCCACAGGGGCGGCCAGAGGGTGGCGGCGACGCGAGGAGAGCCGCACACAGCTTCGGCTGGAGCTCGGGCTGGCGGCCGCGGCTGGCCGAGCAGGCGACGGCGGCGCCTCGTGGGCGGCGCGCGGGGAAGGCGGCGCCCGGGACGGGGAAGTCGGGGGGGAGTTTTCCAGGCGCGTTGGCGGCGGCGGGCAGTGTAGTGCTAACCAGTGCTCGTGTTCAGGCTCGGACCGGATAGCAGATTGCGGCCGGGGTGCCAGCGCGGCGAGGCGACGGCGCGGTTCGGCGGGATGATCGCGGAGCACGGGGCGGACACAAGCGGAGGGTCGAAGAGTGGCGCAGTCTCGTTCTCCTCACACGAGAGGAGACGATGGGACAGAGAGAAAGAGAGGGATGAGAGGGAAGAGGTAGAGGCTGCCGCGGTGGTTGGCCGGCCGGGGCTCGCGTCGCGGCGGCCTGGGCGGCGCAGCAGGTGCAAGGGAAGGAGAGGGAGCGGCGGTGGGTGGTTGGCTAGGGCTAGGATTAGGGTTAGGTGGCCACAAACCTAGAAAGCTATAATATTAAGGTGTAACTTTGCAAATAATGCACAAACCTCAGTATTATAAACTGGAGTCCATCACAGCGTGTGTAAAACACCGAACACCCCTCTACGTGCGATCCACGCGAAACGGTACATAAAATATCGCGACTTTCGCGGAAAAATACCAATTTGCACTACCGTCCTCTCCTCGATCAACGCGCGATCTCCCGATCCGTCGTCGAGATTGGCGAACGGATTGCACCGGTGCGATCAGCACCTCGGAGACAAACAAGCTGCGATTTCGTTTTCATCTGATCGACCGGATTCACGACAAAATCCAACCTTCTTCAATAGAAGGAAAACACACAAAAATACATATAAAACATGTATTTTTGGATTTTCTCGAAATCCGTGCGTCAAAACCAAAATCCGTCAGCGCCATTAGTTCCAGAATAGCTGAACCGGTCGAAACGAGCTATTGGACTGCTATGAATAGAGTCCGGTACGAGTCAGAAGCCAACTTCTCACCGCGGCTTCTCCGGAAAAACGAGTTACTATTCACTTTAAGTGAAAACTAATAATCGCGTAACTTCTCCGTTTTAGCTCAGTTTCTCCTGAAACTTGACGAGTGCTTATGTAATTAAATTACACACATAAACATCATCAACAGAGAGTTTAGCTACACTGCAAAAATCTCAGTCCTTACAATGACATAGATTCTGAAGAAGACGAGGATATAAATCCCGGCAAGTGTAACATTTAAAAACTTTATTTAATAGTGATCAAATGCTTTATATATATTCAAAAACTCTATTCTCTTAAACAATACTTATATGCATATTATTTTTTTTATATTTGTATTTAAACAGATTCCATTGAACTATCTAAGAGGAAACGAGGGTGTACAAAGTTGCTTAAATTATTTAAAAGGGAATTTCCAAAATCTGTGAAGTTTAACAAGTATGGACAACCTATTGGAAAAACAGCTACTACTTTAAGCAATTTCTTGGGTTTGATGGCAAGAAATGGACGTGTCACTCCGCTCCAATATAAGGATTGGAGGATGGTACCGACCACTATTAAAGATACAATATGGTTGATTGTACAGGTAATGATATTAAACAATTTTCAAATTATTTTTTTTTTATGACTCTTTATTAAGAACATAAAATTATATTTTATCGAAAAAGTTCATCATTCCAGTCGGTGGAAAAAGATGGGTTATGATGTCTGTAGGAAAAAAATGGAGAGAGTTCAAAACTAGGCTTAAGAAACACAACTATGACCCATACAAGACATCAAGAAAGGATAGCACACCGTGATGATCGTGTAGCTCCAAACGAATGGGAATATCTTATTAAGTATTGGAGTTCTGAAGTGGGACAGGTAAAATTATTCATACTATTAGAAATTTATCATAAGTTGAACTCTAAACATTATGCAATACTTGTGAATTTTGATAGGAGCGTTGTGCCAAAAACAAAACCAGTAGGGCAAAACAAACAACTACACATACTTCAGAAACACAAGGGTTCGAGCAGAGGTAACTTTTTATTCTCCAAAGTAATTTTTTAATTTATTATTTTTTCATGGTATATAGATAACAATAAGAAAATTTTTTATATTTTATTAGATGGCAAAGGAAAATAATAAAATTCTGCCAAAAAGACATGAGGTTTACATAAGAACGCACACTCACAAAAATGGTGAGCCTATGGAGAGTTGCGAAAAAGAAATAGTAAGTTTGTTCTATTCCTAAAAAAATTACTTAAATAATGAGGGTTAACTAATGAATATTGACTATATTCTTTTTTTGCATAGGGTCAAATTAATGAAATTTCTGCTCTTTATTTTGATATCGCGCAAAAAAAAGCTAGTAGGGATGACCTTTTTGCTAGAAAACTTGGAGAAGATAAACGAAATACAATTCGCAGTTACGGCTTGGGTGTTGCTGTCACAAAAGTATTTGGATTAGATCTAACTCGTGCTGAATGTTTAAGAATGCTTTTCGAATCTGAAAAGGAGCGTGAGAAGGAGAGGCATGAAATGCAACAACAATTGGATATATAATATGAAGCAAAAATATGAAGATATGCAAAATGAAGTGGCAATATTGATGTCACGCCCCGGGGCCGATTTTAAAAGTCTTTTTAAAACAGAGTTGCGGAAAACGTGCCATTTTTTTTTTTTTTTAAATACCTCTTTCTCAACCTGGCCCACGCGACGTACAGACCCGCCACAAATACAAAGTTCCTCTGTCCACTCGGACAGAGTCTCCTTTGTATTTGCACGGCGTACCAACGATACAACAGGATCTCAACCACAACCTACATTTACCAATCAACAACCAAGGCATGATATGCATTTCCATACAGCTAACAATCCTTAGAATGATGCATGCCTCTAAGCACTCCTTAGGCGCTGGATGATGCGATGCACAATACAACAAACATCCTATTTAAAAGTGCTCCCCACACGGAAGCTTTTGTTTTTAAACTCTAATTCAATCATTTATAAAAGCCATTCGAAAACCTTTTTAAAACTGTTTCCCACACGGAAACTTTATTTTGAAAACCGACTACCTCGAGGGGTAGAAAACCACGATGCATGACTACAAGAAAACCAAATCTCCACAGAACCAAAACCACAGATCGAAAACTCCAATCTCATGTATAATAAAACATCCATAATCTCATGCATAACGGAAATCACCACATTCAAACATCTAACTGAACCATTTATTAAGAAAACTACTAAGTGCGGGAAAGAAATAACCAGGGTGACGGTCGCTACTGCCGTCTAACTAGATCGTCCTCTCGTCGAGCCCAAAATCCAACTCCTCGTCTCTGTCACCTGGGGGGGAAAAGGGGGGTGAGAAACCGCAACCATGGTTTTCTCAGTGGGTACGACAGAGCCACGAAGGCAAGTCGTAATCACCGGAAACCAAAGGAGATAGATAAACAAGTATATATCTGTAAGCTGATATGAAATAGAACTACAGTAGCTACAACAGATAAATAGGAAGCAATAAATAAACCTGCTACTGTATAGAAAACAATGCAAAGAATGCCTCAATGTACTGAACCAGAAACTGTACCCAATCTGTGCCTGCTGTATCGGTCCGCAGACCTCAAGCGCTACCTGTCACTAACTGCACCGACCTGATCCATCCGCCCCGCAGGACGACCTATCCGGATAAGTACACCTCCGATCGGTGGCCAAACCGATCCGGTGTCATGAATACCCCCAAGTGCCGTGACTAAGTCATGCTGGTATGCTCAAACAAAAACAAACCCGGCTAAAGCCGGTGCCTAGGCCGAAGCCAACAACGAGGGCGTACAATGCCAAACTGAAATAGAAGCTAGGGCGTACAACGCCGAACCTCGATCAACCAGATCGAAACACACGACAAGAGAGTCGATGTGTTGCCTGGACCCAAGGTCCACAGAGATACTGAAATACAAATGCAACCTGCTCTACATGTCTATCAACTACTAACCAAATGCAATCAAAGAGGTACGATATACGAAAGATAAGCAAACAATGACATGTAGAGACTAAAATACGGGAATAGAAAAACAGGAGAAGGAGGTGAAACGCTCTCACCGACTACCAGCTCGAAGCACCCACCTGTCACTGTCGCGTCGGAACACTGGGTACGCACAAGTCGACCGGACCTAAGAAGATCCACCAAGTCAGTATCCAAACCACTAACCCAAAGCACGAGACTCACAAACCCCCACACAGGATCCCCGTAATCGGTTTCCCAAAACCGATTACCGTAACTCACCGGAAGTCCCGAAAACCACACCGGGACGCCGTCGGGACCCACTAAGTGTCCCGAACTCACCGACTCGTACCACGAGTCACCCGCTGCCCCAAAACATTCCAATTTGGATGCCTTGGCAGCGAACACAAGGTCACACAACAATACGATCATCGCCGGATAATCGTACGAATCCGGGTTCCCGGAAGTGTCTATTTCGACACCGGAACCCTCCGTCGCTCACCTATCATCATCGAACCCACAAAATGACGATGGTGACCAGCCAACAAGGCTCAGCGACAAAACACGAAGCAACCAAACACCGTCGGAAAGAATCCGAACCGAAACCGCGTTCTTTCGGCGAATTTCGCCGAAAAACGCACCGAAATCGACCTACCGATTTCCGCGAAAGCTAACGGACCATGGACAATCAGTCCAGCGATCATAACAAACTCCCACACACTGCCCACAGTAGCCACGCAAAGCACAATCGCAGAAAAGACCCTCTAATTACATAAAATATCGTCATTTTATGTAATTTGAGCGATCAAGCGGCTCGTTCACGCAAACCGAGGACTTTCAAAGTCCGCAGAGACACGTACTGACAGGTCTCGACGTACCGGAGTCCGTGCTCATGATCCGGAGCACAGCGGCTCGCTGTGGGAAGCGCGGGAGCAACCCGAAGGTTCAGCGAACAGCGCGCAGTCAGGGAAGATCGCGCCGAACAGAACTAACCGGACACATCTGATCCAAGGGAAGGTGAGCATTGTGATCAGCACTGACCAACGATCACCGTGCTCACCTCCGGAGGCATCAGGACAGCCTCGGATAGCCGGATAAGCGTGCGCAAGCCCATAACAGCAGCCAAAAAGGCTGAAACGGAGCGACATCGCCAAAACAGCGGAACGGAGTCTCCCCGACAGAAACTAAGGTCAGCACGATGATCGGCAACTAGCTACGACCATCGTGTTCCCTTCCGTACAGATCGGGGAGGCTCAGGAAGCACAGAAACAAAAACCCACTCAAATAAGCCCTATTTCGGGCTTGGCCGGAGCAACCTTGCTCCGGCCGGCCTCCGGCGGCACGACGGCGCGCGCGGGGCCCATAGTCGGGTGCGGGGGAGGTGAGGAACACGATGCTCACCTCAGGCGGCGGCGAGAAGCGGCGGCGGCTGCGGCGGAGCAAGTTGAGCCCGCACGAGAGAAGCTCGGGCTCGGCGGGTTTCTCCGGCCACGGCGGCGGCCGGGGAAGGTCGGGGACGGCAGAGGAGGGTTGCAGGAGGTCGGGGGAGGGCGGCACAGGTGGCTCAGGGCGGCGGCGGCGCGAGGAAGGGGCCGCACACAGCTTCAGCTCGGGCTCGGGTTGGGCGGCTGCAGCCGGCCGAGGCGGCGGCGGCGGCGCGCTGGGGCGGCGGCGACCGGCGGGAAGGGGTGCCGGGGCTCCGTGGACGGCGGCGGGAGAGTTTCCAGGCGGCGGCGGCGCGCTGGTGGCTGCGGCAACCCGGCTCGGCCAGGCTCGGCCTGGGCTGCTGCAGGCGGCTGGAGCGGCTGCGGCGGCGCAGGCGACGGCGGCGGTCGGCGGGGATGATTTGCCGGAGCACGGTGAAGTCCATGGGGAGGGTCTGCAGGAGACGCAGCCCCGGGCCTTCACACAACCCGAGAGGAGAGAGGGAGAGAGAAAGAGAGGGAAGGAAGAGAAGTGGTGGCTCGGCGGCGGCCGGGGCTCAGCCGGCGGCGGCCGGGGCTCGTGCAGCAAGGGCAGGGGGAAGGGTGAAGGTGGCTGGGGCGACTAGGGTAGCTGGGGCTGGCTAGGGTTAGGGTTAGGGGATCAAAACCCTAGGAACTATAAATACCAAGGTGTAACTTTGCAAAAAGGTCCACCAAACACAGGAATTTCAATCCGAGATCCTCACAGTACGACTAAAACGCATGAACGCCCCTCCACGTGCGATCTCACGCAAAACGGTACATAAAATATCGCGACTTTTGCGAAAATACCGTTTTGCCACTACCGACCTCTCCTCGATCAACGCGCGATCTCCGCAGATCCGTCCGTCAGATTTGCGAACGGATTGCACCAGTGCGATCAGCACGACGGAGACAACAAAGCTGCGATTTCGTTTCGTCTTGATCGACCACGGATTCACGACAAAATCCAACCTTCTTCGAATAGAAGGAAACACACAAAAATACATATAAAACATGTATTTTTGGATTTTCTCGAAATCCGTGCGTCAAACTCAAAATCCGTCAGCGTCATTAGTTCCAGAATAGCTGACCCGGTCGAAACGAGCTATTGGACTGCTATGAACAGAGTCCGGTACGAGCCAGAAGCCAACTTCTCACCGCGGCTTCTCCGGAAAATCGAGTTACTATTCACTTTAAGTGAAACTTGGAAATCGCGTAGAATTTCCGTTTTAACTCGATTTCGCCCGAAACTTGATGAGTGCTTTTGTAATTAAATTACACACAAAAATATCGTCAACTGAGAGTTTAGCTACACTGCAAAAATCTCAGTCCTTACAATTGAAGGCACAGTTTGAAGCAATAAGCAAAAGGCCCGCAGGCGTACCTACATCAAGCGGACAAGATATACAACATAATGAAGTTCTAGATACTATACCGGTAGTAGAAATTAATATAGTAAACAATATATACATTCAGCTTATACTTTAATTCATTATATGCATCTTATATTTTTTATCTTATAGGTTGTAAACTCCAATGTTTGTCTAAAAGAACCATCACAGAATGAAGTAAGCTCTTCACAGTCTAGTTATGAAGTTCCACAAAATCAGGTAAATTTTGATTAAAAAAATTTTCCACCATATGATTGAAATTTTTACTATTCTATTATTATTAATAACTGCAAATCATCATAGTTGCAATGATAACATACATTGCTAATTTTTTTGAACATTTCGATTAGCCCAAGATTTAAGATCTTTAATAATAGTAATAGTTGCTTCTTGTTTATTCTTAGTACTATTTGTAGATTTTATATAAGATTGGATAATTTAATGATATCAAAATGTACTTACTACAATGTTAAAAGTTTTATTATTGGCTTTTTTTGTTCATAATCTATTTATCTTAATTAAAATATACCTTGAAGTAACTTGATATCTAATCACGCTTTATATTTCTAATATAGGAATCTCAATCAAGAATGAAGAAGATTCGAATTGCATCAGATAATTGGGTTCTTTTTTACTCACTTTTTCAAATATTTTTCCTCATATTCTACCTTCATGCGTTAATTATCAATATTAAGATAATTCTTATTATTCTTTTTGCTTCTTCGTCTATTTAATAATAGAATGGAAGTAAAGTATATATATTTGAAGAGTCTAAAGAAGCCCCACAATAATGTAGCACAGGGTATTCTTTTAAGTAAGGACCCAAAAACCAAAGTAGGTGGGGTCGAGTTAGGACCACAGTGCTGGAAAATTCAAATTGATATACCTATCATACGCGTTGAACCATTGCTAAGATCATATAAAAGGTATCAAACCATCGGAGATGCCGTAGGAGCAAGTATGGCCTGGCCATTTACTTTTGTACGCATTTTAAATTTAGTAGTATTCTTCTCATATTTGTTGCATTTTACACATCTTTCTAAAATTGTCTAAGAACTTTTTTTTTTGTTGTTCATTTGATCTATTTTTTCAGATTAAACGCAAGTAGGATTGAAGATATGCGGTTTCACTATTCAAGCATTTTAGAAATCTTCGCAATAAAGGAACATTAGTTACTATTTCAATATATTCATGGTTGTGATAATTAAAAGACCATATCAACTATATTGTACATGGATATATTTAATTGTGTCCTTGTGTTAGGTTGTTAACATTTTGGAGCACTTGTTTGTTTTGTTTAATATGTACATACATGAATATATCTTATGCAATGAAAGATTTAAATTTCTTATATTTTATTTGAAATTGAAATTATTAGTGAATGGTATGATTTTTATTCTCATGGTGTAAAATTACAAAATATTTGATATTAAATGATAAAATATTGATAAATATTTTTTTATTATTGTGAATGCAAATTAATTAGCATTAATTCTACCACACTAAATAATTAATTTTAAAATAATAGAATATCAATTTTCATCACTACCAAGAAATGCTGCTAAAAGTGTTGTATTAGCGGCATTTTATTCATGCCACTAATAAACATGTTAAAATTAGCATTTAAGAAATGTTGCTAAAAGTATTTGTATTAGCGGCATTATATTCATGCGCCACTAGCAATTTAAAATTAGCATTAAATAGTCCTTTTAGCGGCATATTTCTTTACAAGCACCAAATGTTTTGTGCTTTTACAATCATTATAATCAAACTATATATATATATATATATATATATATATATATATATTAAAAAATAAGACTTCTTCTTCTTCTTCTTGTTCCACCATTAATACCCAGGCTTGTTACGAAGTGCACTGTAGCCCACATACTTGTTCTTTGGCGGCGGCGGCGCCGCCTCTCCGTTCGCCACTGCTGCTGCTTGACGCTTGAATGGCCAATCGGGAAAATTCACGCACGGAACGAAAGGAAGGAAGGGGCAGAACTTGGGGAACAAGAAGAAGTGCAGGCACTCGGCCACCGGCCGCTGGTCCGGGAACCCCGGAATACAGTTCCGGCGGACGTCGAGCACTCCGCTCTTGAGCAGCCGCCAGCAGCTGTGGCCGATCGACGTGAAGAAGTTTTCAGACAGCGACAGGTTGGCCAGGCTGCCGACCCTCGCCAGCCAGCAGACGGCGTCCGGCACTGGCCCGTACAGCAGGTTGCCCGCCAGGTTCAGCTGCTCGAGCCTCGCCAGGCAGCCGAAGGAGAGCGGTATCGGGCCGGTCAGCAGGTTGCCGCCCGCGTCGAAGACGGTGACGTTCCCGAGGAGCCCGATCTCGTAGGGCAGGCAGCCGGTGAGCCGGTTGTTGAGGAGGAGCACCTCGAGCAGCACCGAAGAGGCGTTGCCGATGGACGACGGTATCGGCCCCGTGAAGCCGTTGTTGGCGAGGGTGAGGTAGGCGGCCGGGGAGCTCCAGAGCTCCGCGGGGAGGCGCTGTCCGAACCTGTTGTTGTTGAGGAAGAGCACGT
Source organism: Ananas comosus (assembly GCF_001540865.1). Lineage (NCBI taxonomy): Eukaryota > Viridiplantae > Streptophyta > Magnoliopsida > Poales > Bromeliaceae > Ananas > Ananas comosus. The sequence continues at coordinate 7,107,607 of NC_033639.1, forward strand.
CGAGGTCGAGGAGGAAGACGGAGCCGGGGACCGCCCCCGAGAAGGCGTTGAAGCGGAGGTCGAGGAAGACGAGCTGGTTGCTGAGGGGGATGACGGCGGCGGGGAAGGCGCCGGAGTGGTTGTTGTTGCTGAGGTCGAGCTCGTAGAGGAAGGGGAGCCGGGTGAGGTCGGGGACGGGGCCGGAGAAGTTGTTGGAGTTGGCGTGGAAGAGCGCGAGGTCGGGGAGGCGGTCGAGGAAGCCCACGAGGGAGGGGGCGCAGAGGCGGAAGCCGTTGAAGTCGATGGAGGCGACGGTCGGCATGTCGGTGGCGTCCGGAGGGGCAGCGCAGAAGAAGCCGGTGTAGTTGCAGGGCCGAGAGCCGACCCAGCTGGCGGTGACGTTGTTCGGGTCGCAGGTGATGGTGGCCTTGAAGGCTTGGATCACCAGGTAGGCCTGGTACTGCCTCATGTTGAGGAAGTCGGAGGGCTGCGGCGGAGGCGGCGGAGGGGCCGGAGGGTCCGCGCATCCGCATTCGCCGGCGGTGGTGCGGTTGGAGTAAGAGTAGCCGTGGGCCGCATTGTGGGAGGGAGTGGAGGAGAGGAATATGGTGAAAACGACAAGGATTAGAAGTTGAGGAGTACTACTACCCATTGCTCTTCTTCTTTTAGAGGAGGGCCGGGGAGTTGAAAGTAAGAGAGGAAGGTGCATGCATGTGAGATGAGGAAATTAGTTAATTATATATTAATATGCAGCATTATTATGTGTTGAGAACTGGGGACCTTTTCTCGCACTAGTTGGAGCAAGAGTGGGATAGGTGGGGGGACATGGAGTGGCTCAATGAGAAGAGAGAGAGATCTAGAGAGAGAGAGAGAGAGTGGAAGAAGGAAAAGTTTAAAATATGACAGTAATATAGTGTCTTCAACCGATCATATTTGATTCTTGAATTCTATGGTATATGTTATATTCTTAACTTTAATATAAATTTGACTTTTAACTTCAGCTTCCTACCAGAATGAGCACTATGTGCAACGCCATTTGCAGAAAAATTTTTGGGGGCTAAGCTACTGTATTGTCAAAAGTACATAGGCATTCGTACTGGTAAGTTATCTACGATGATGAAATTTTTGATTTGGCAATCGGTTTCGTTAAACATAATCTCCGTTATTGGAATTATCTGAAAAGCAAATTTCATAATTTTTTAACTTCATTTGTCCAGTGAACAAATAACCTTAAAATAAACGGCTGAAAGTAAAAATCTTATAAACAATATTGATAAAAAAAATTTAAATAAGAAGTATTGATATTACTATTAATGTTAAATGAAAATTTTTGTTAAAGTTTCATATAATTTAGATTGTTCTACATCGTTGAACTTAAAAACGTGTCACATCATTATTTTTGAAAACTTTTGAGTTGGTAAATGATGTCGAAAATTTATGAAATTTGGTTTCTAGATAGTTCTAATAGACTAGATTATGTCTAACAGAGTCAATAGTCAAATCAGATATTTTATTATCAAAAATAATTTATAAATACGAAGGCCTTGGTATTTTTGAAAGTATATATAGGAGACATACTCAAAATTTTGGACATATATAGAGCTATTTTATTGTACATCAACAATTGATATGTATTAATCCACCCTACCTAGCATAATTAGCATAGGACTTGATGATTTGGTACATATTTGAGATTATAAGTTTGAGTCTTAATTATTTTATATTTTCAGTTGAGACTATTTAAAAAAAATAAACGGAACAGATAATATTTTATCCTTCTCTTTAAAAAAGGAAAAGAAAAGATGAAATGTATTCCATTGCTAATGAGTAGTGAAATCGCACCCTGCACCCGAGTAAGTAGGGGGTCCATATGTGCTCATGAGTGGGGAGATGCTTTCACAAAGAGGAGGCGGCAAGGGAATCGGAGAAAATTAGAAGTGTGGGAAATGGAAATGGTGGTGGAGGTGGGTACGTGGGCTTTAAATAAGACAATCGTGCCTTACATTGTTTAGTTTTTAAGAGATAGATAGTATACCACCCGCTTTATTTTATTTTATTTAAAAATAAATTTAGCTGAAAATGTGAATTAATTTGGATTTATTATTGAAACGCCGGATACTAACCACCAAGCTCTTTGTCATTTGCGTTAGGAACGGTCGGTTATTCTATCCTATAGTTGGAAGGTAATTAAAATTAAGGAGAACTTACATATTTTTTAGAAGGAATTCTTTGTTTATTGAAAAAACGAAATTTACCAATCTAGTCTCATTTTCAAAATATTTTCTAATTAATCTATCTTTATTTGAACTGATTAAGAAAACAAAGTTTCAAAATTTACTTTTAGTGATAATTAAGAGAGATCTTTCTCTCTCTTCGCCTGCTACGTACGTACCCCACCTATCAAATGATACTAGAATAGCATCATTTGATATCAGAATTTGTATGAATGTACCGACCGTCTCTAAAGTAAGTGGCAAAAGGGCTGGGTGGTTGGTACCCGTGACCTAAATTTGAATCCTAGTTGATTCACATTTCCAGCTAAATTTATTTCTAAATGAAATAAACGAAACGAATAGCGTGCTACCTATTTCTCAAAAAAAAGAAAAAAGAAAAAAAGAATCTTGTATAAATGTAACATGCTAGCCAAAAGATTTAGTAAAAACGATGGACGCAAAGTTTGCAGGAAAAGAAGCAATCGGTAGTCGCTTCTCAAAAGATCGAGTCGGAGGTAAACAATTTCATTGGTGCTGTTGATGCTTATTCACTTAAATCTAAACTGAGGTGAAAACCATCGCAAATACCATCAACAATCTCAAAACTAATGTTGCAATAGATACGAAGATCAACGACCAATTTTGCCTACTTTGGTATCTACATCAGCTATAGATAATTCCGTACGTGCATGTTAGGTTTTAACGGAGGGTTTAATCATAAGCTGGAAACCCAAAAAATTATGTTTGTATCATTTCACATTGAAGGAAAAACTTTACAGTGGTTTTAACGCTTTGAAAAGAGCTGTGGTCTAGGCGAAGTTTGTAGAAGTCCTTTGTACTTGTTTTGGTTCAACTATATATGAGAACTGTATAAACAAGTTAACAAAAACTACAATAAATTAAGTCCTACGCTTCTAAATTACCCATCATCAGCTTTGTTCATCTACAAGAGGAGAAATTGATAACTCAATGTCCATTATAAAGCCTTCTCTCTTTTCTACTTCTGCGACATCAATATCTAAGGAGGCGGTTCCGTCTATTAAATACCTTATACCAGTTGAAGCAAGAGAAAGGTTCCATCAAATTTTTAACTCTTGATTATCATTATTTCACTGTTCTTATTAATTTATAGGCATCCAAGTATCAAATTGATAGTAAATACTATTCTCTTACTATCAGTAGCAATTCTAGCGCGCGTTCTCTATATATATATATATATATATATAATATATATAGATAGAGAGAGAGAGAGAGAGAGAGAGAGAGAGAGAGAGAGAGAGAGAGAGAGAGAGAGAGAGAGAGAGAGAAGAGGAGAGAGAGAGAGAGAGGCCGCGTTCTATATATATATATATATATAGAGAGAGAGAGAGAGAGAGAGCTAGGCTCGTATACTATCGGTAGCACGGAAGCCTCCGTGCTACCAAATTGTTTTCAATGATGCGCCTTCTAAATCGACGATCGGTTTCGTTAGACTTGATCTACACTATTAAAAGTATTTGAAAATTAAATTTCATAATTTTTCGGCATCATTTACCTATCAAACGAATAGTCTAAAAATGAATGGCTGAAAATAAAAATCTCATAAAAAATGATGATAAACGACTTGAATTTAATATTATAGCTACTAATCTTACTCTAAATAGTGAAAAGAATTTTCTATAAAAAATTCATCAGATTTGGATTGTTTTACACCGTTAAATTCATAAACGCATCAAATCTATCATTAAAATTGTCAATTTTGAGACATTTTAATCACTAGTCAAATAATGTCGAAAAATTATGAAATTTAATTTTCAAATACTTTTAATAGTGTAATTCAAGTCTAACGGAGTTGATCGTCGATTTGGAAGCCACATCATTGAAAACAACTTGGTAGCATGGAGGCCTCCGTCCTACCGATAGTATACTAGCCTAGCTCTATATATATATATATATATATATATATATATATATGCTTACAAAACGTGCATGTTTAGCATGCGAATTGTCAGAGTCATGAAATCGTACAATCACCTTCATCAAGCCATCTCACCAACTCCAGATATGTTTCACTCCCATCTAATAAAGAACTCTGTTGTGCGGCCCAACTCGACCACCTGTTTGGGCTTTCAGAGTATACAGCCAGGACCTTCGAATGAACAATCCTGAATTAAAAACATCCAATAGGACTAAGACTTAATATAGGGAGTACGTTAAAATTATCTGAAACCTAGGTGCACACCTCTCCATATCTGCTTCAGCCGAGAAGATAGAAAGTTTTTGACTAAGCTCCAATCATTCCTGCGAACAGCAAGTAATTGAACACAGAAGTTTTAATTGACAGTACAAAAGAAACAAAAAGAAACTCGATTCTAATTGCATTGAATTACTTGATTGACCGACAGATGATATTAAAATAAGAAACTACATAATGTATGGCTGAAAAATCCGCTCTTTTCAGCAGACAAATTGACACGGACATGAAGGAATGGTGGCCCATTTTAACAAAGTTGAACAGATATCAAAAAGTTTAAACTAACAAAAGCATACCAATATATTAGGCTCAGACATATACCTATCAGAAGATATCTCACATGAGATAGAGAAAATCTAAATCCTTTCTAAATGCACGTGTGAGAGATAATTTTCTTTCTTCGGCATTGTTACAAAAATTAATAAAGTTTTTTATCAAAACACTGCTCAGTGGATTCAAACCAGCAAAGAATGTGCTCCACGCCTCCACCCATAGAGCAGTAGAGCTGAAACAAACAATATATCTTGTACCAAAAATATATCTTAATAAAATTACAAAAAGTAGAAGTTTTTCAGACTTAAGTGCAAAGCCGACATATAATAGAAATAACATTCTACACCAATACTTTGAATCAAAGTTGATGACATTCCATACCAATACTATGAATCAAAGTCGATAACATTCTTTACCAAAATTTTGAATTAAAGTTTGCAAATTTATGCCACAACTTCCCAGTAGTGGATATCACCTCCATTATGCTTTCTTCAGGCTGAAATCAACTTTGGGCTCCTCATCCATAAGGAAGAATAAATTACACAAAACTAAGGGTACAATTCTGTGCCATAAAACATGTTATCAGAAGGATATGAAATTCAAAGAAAATGGT
>NC_033639.1:7112942-7170477 GCF_001540865.1 Ananas comosus
AAAATTTATTATATTTTAATATAAACTCTCAATTTAATCATAATACCATAGGATATTAAAAATTAAACATACTTGGTTTGTTACCTTACCCTTATTGAGTAAGGTTAAAAGTTAGGTGTTTACTTGGTTTGTAGAACCCTCTCACCCGGAACCCTACAGTTACCCATACCTATGGGCTTTAAAATAGGCTTAGGCTTGGGCTTACTTTGCCTATATAGAAAACAGAGTACTAGAACAATAACTAAGCCTATACCCAGAGGTATTAGCTTTACGCCTATACCTAAGCCTATACCTAAAACTAACATGGGCTGGGCTTGGGCTTGGGCTTGGGCTGGGCTTGGGCTTAAATCAAACATGAACATATAGTAAAAATAAACTTAAACATAAAATATTAAGGAAGTTATAAAAAAACCCAGATAAAATATATTATACAAAACTTAGTATCGAACATTAAATGCCTAGACTAAAAAAGACCAAGCCCAAGACACTCAAGCTCACGATAAGCCATAAAATGACAAACCCAAGACCAAAATCTACTACCTAATATAATTTTAAGCAGCCCAAGCCAAAACCACAACGCCTAGAGTCACAAACCGCAGCCCAAGCCAAAGCCCAAAAATCTCTAGTCGCGGCTTAGGCTGGGCAGACTGTAAAAAAAAAAAAAACCCACCGTTAGGACTGAGGTCGAAAACAGCTTAGGCGGTCGAACATAACCTCGAGCTGATAAGCGAGCTCTAACTCAGAGAGCAAATAAACGTGCCGCAGCGTGTGCACACCCCTAGTCGAGCGATCACAAGACGAGCTATTGATCGACCTATATGTATAGTAAAATATAAATATATAAAAGGTAAATGAAATATAAAAATATATAGTTACAAATTAATATATAGGTATTATATATAAAAATAATAAATAAAAAAACGTTTTATTTTTATATTTCCGCTTGAGTTAATATTTTTTTTTGAGTAAATATATATTTCAAAGTTGATAATCTAGTTTCAGATTGCCCATGTTAGAGTATTTAAATAAAAGATATATATAGGAAAGACTAGGAAAATTCAATAACAATCACTCGGTCGAGCACTCGGTCGAGCATAAGCCGAACAAATAATTGCTTGGCTTGTGCTCGACTTAAAACATCGAACTATGAAATTGCTCGGTAGAGCACAAGCGGAGCAAATAATTGCTCGGCTTGTGCTCGACTTAAAACATCGAGCTATGAAATTGCTCGATCGAGCACAAGCCGAGCAAATAATTCGCTCAGCTTGTGTTCGGCTGGGTCGAGCGAGTACAAGCCGAGTAAATGTGAGGATCCCAATCTACTAGGTTGATACTAAAGTTACGGTTGGTAACTTGAGTTCATAAAACGTGATTATTAAACTCGTATGGTAATACACAGGCTACAATGTGGTTTATACGCACTTACTATATTTAGAGTAGGGATATAATAAAGTGGGATTAACCATTAAAAAATTTTTTTAGAATAAGGTAAGTTAAGCTAGTCAGCTCGTCCAAGTGTTGTGTAAACTGTATCTTCTAGACCTCTATGTCGGTATTGAACGTTATCTTTGATGGTGTTCTAATCAAGTCTTTGTGACGGATCGTTTCAACCAACCATAGGGCCTAGAAGCTAGTTCTCTAGCCCAAAACTAGGTACGTACCCTCACATTTTTTTTTTTTAAACTCCACTAAATCAGGAGCTTAAGAACCCTTTGCACTAAATTGAGAAACTTTGATGTTGTTTTAGTTTAAGTCTATGTGACAGATCGCGTCAACCAACCATAGGGCCTAGAAACTAGATCTCTAACCCAAAACTTGGGGTGTGCACTCAAATCTTTTACTCCACTAAATCAGAGGCCTAAGCACCCATTGTACTAACAAGGGGGCTTTGATGTCGCTCTAGTTAAATCTGTCTAACAAATCGTGTCAACCAACCATAGAGCTTAGAAGCTAGTTCTCTAGTCCAAAACTAGGGGGCGTACGCTCAAATTTTTTACTCCACTAAATCAGGGATGGTTTTTTGTCTTTTTTTTTTTCTTTCTTTTTTAGTCTAGGTCATTCGTGTTTTAGACGGAGGTTTATTCGGTATGTTGTTAACTACGACGTTATCTAACCTTTACATAAATGTAGTGTTCCCCTTTTCTTTTTATTTTCTCTGTTCTTGAGTACCGGGGAAGGAGTTCCCGGAAAACTGTTTTAAGGGGAGTGTCGATCTCTATTTTTTAACTAAACTTTTCGGTATTAGATCTCTTGTCGTGTCTCGTTACAATAAGGATTTGATCAAGTGATGAAGTGAGATGTCGAGTAATAGAAGACTCTTTAGTTGACGACGACGAAGACCAAAGCTATTTAAACAGCGGAGGACCTCGTACGCTAGAAAGATACGCATTCGGCCAAGGTGCCCCTTTTAGTGGAGGGACTTTTAGCGTTTTATTTAGTTCATTAAGAGATGAATAATAGACTTATCGAGGAGTTAGGCAACTTTATCGAATAACGACTTGGTCTTCCAACTTTGAAAGCAGTGGTTTCACTGGAGGCTGCTCAACAAGTTGAGTAGTTACATTAAGGTGACGCTTTAAACTAGAAAATCGACGTTTTTAAACCTCTTCGTCTCTAAAAAGGTGGAAAGCCGAACTGTCTTTTCGGTTTCGGCCAATGTACTTCGAAAATGAATTCAATGAGGCGGTTGTAAGCCTTAAGACTGAGGAAGTATTGGGAAATCACAGAGCTATCACTTCAAGGGGTTGCGAAGTTTTTAGCCTTAGTCCGGGCGAGAGTTTAACCAGCGCGAGCGGAGAGCCTGAACAAATTGCCGAAGGAGTACAAACCGGGAGAGGAGTAGATTAGAGAAGAAGTTACGTAGGTTCGGGTGGTACGCCAGTAGCTAGCCGGGCAATGACCGCTCTTAGTATCGATAAAATAGTTGTAGATGTCCGGGTAATTAGGGCATAAGGAAAACGTGTCTAAATTCGGAAAAAGGTTTTAGAAACCTGTCTATAAGTCAAAAGTCGAAGACTACGACGAGGTGCAGGACGAAGAGGGTATTCGACACGTGTAAATATCGCTTTCGAGCGTAACATAGATAATGTGGTAAAAGCCTATAGGAAAGGTCCCAAACTGTGGTTAGTAACCGTCACTACTTGTGTCCTCCCCGAGGGTAAGCCGACCCTCTCTTACCATGAAGAGGTAGTCCACAAAGAAGAAAGAGGACCTCTTCGGTAAAGTCGTTGGTCGGCAATTCCCGAAGCTACATTCGGAAAACCCAAACTTAGGTTAGAGACTTTGTGCTTCGGGTCAAGTCCTCGAGATCGAGATTGAGATAGCAGCGGAAACTTCGTCTTGAAGCATCTGGGGGTTTAAAACCATAATCCAAAACCCGAAACGAAAGTTGGTAGCGAACCTTAACGAACGCTACTGTCAGCTCCTGTTTGAAGGTGTAAGAATAATCAGACGTCTTTTTTACCGTGAATTAGTGTTACAGTGGTACTTCGGTATCTATAGGGATACAATAAAGTACCTTGATGTTCCTCGTTTATATACTGCTGAGAAGCCGGGTTACCTGGGATGATAAAACGATTTTGTTTTAACACTTCAAGTTCCTTTTGTTTATTTTGGACAGGTTTGTCTTCGACGCTAAGTATAATTATATAAAAGTGTAGTTGTACATCTTCTTTGGACTACAAAAATTGTATACGTGTTTCTCTCCAACCAAAAGTTTAAAGTTATGGGAACCTAATTAAGCTACTCGACGCCGACGTTAAGTAGTAGAGAATCGAACACTTAGGACGATCTTTATCGTAAATGTCTAGACTACTGTTATAAATAAGAGCAGTGGTTGCGGAAATAACTTCGGGCTCACCTTAGTTAAAGTACTCGGAGACGAGGTAAAAGTAGATTACGAAAATCAGCGAAGGTGAGAGATAGTATCTACTGGGAGTCTAAAAGAAGAAGGATCTTGTCAGTGTACTATTACAGTAATCTTTGATTAAAGTACTAAGAAGAAAAACGTGTGTTGTGATTAGAGTCTCTCACTTTTTCCGGTTTTTACCGTCAACTAGGTTGGTAAATTCGCCAATAGGACGTATGGTGTGTTTGTTGATCACGAATTAACACAATATCCTGCATGGAATTGAAGGAACATTTCAAAAAAGAGGGTAAGTACGTTGGACAGGTTATGACTACATTCCAACGATTCGAGTTTTAGTAAGTGGGAGAGCCTTAAACATACTTATCGGTATAAGACGAAGTATAGAGGTCAACTTACACCTCTCGAGAAGCTACAGGCTCTACTACAACGCCTTGCGTCTCTGTATCTTATGTTCTAGGAACTATTCTATTGACGTTACTTGATATAAATTAGTTAAAAGACGTATAAAAAGACTGTTACTTCGTAAAGAAATTTTATTTGCGTCCTTTTTATGACCGTTTTTTTAAAGGACGCGTTTTCTACGTGTTCACGATTTATTCTTTTCGGTTACATGAGTTAAGCGTTAAGTCTTATAGCGGATATCTTGACAACAAAACGTTATTATACCTTGAACGAAGATTGAATTCGACTTTTCCGAATTTGGATTTTAATCCTGTTAGTTAGTGTAGACGTTCAAATGTACGTATGATTTCACCCGTTATATAAATTCTATATTTCAGCTTCTTCACTTTATGGGTGTAGAATTTTAGAATAAGGAGCTAGATATCGCGTCGGAGGGTTGGAGCTCTTAAGAGCTCTGGAGAAGTGGTGTTGAGCGACGCATCAACTTGACAAGGAAATAAAGGACGTGGTGAAGCCGCTGCAGAGAGCAGGGTACTTGTCTGTAATGTAAGAGAAATGAGCGAGCCGATGGTAATGATTGGTTACTACATAGCAGGAGCTTCGAGTGAGGAAATTGGAAGCAGTGTACATGAAGGAGGAAGAGGACGAGGAGGAAATGTGAGGGAGAGCGAAGCGATAGAAGGCTCCTCACTTATGAGAGTAAGAGATATTGTTGAAGTAGTAAGTGGAGTAGGAGAAACACAAGGCGCCGAGGAAAACTTGAGGGTTGTGACCTTGGGAAGAAAGGACTCAGTGAAGGGCAGTGGAAGGAGAGAAAGCGACGAAGAAAGTGGCAGAGAACGAGGCAGAGCAGAAGGTTTAGTCCTTAGGGAAGAGAGAGGGAGTGGAGCGAACTTAAGCCCGATGAACAGTTGCTTCAGCGGCGCATGGGTGAGGCTAGTATGGGGCCTTTGTTGACGAGTATTCTTAACTTTTCTAACTTCTTTAGGGTTCTCCTCGGGAGACGACGGCGGCAGCCGCCGCCGCCACCTCGTCACCTAAAGCGAAGGGAAGCGCCTGAGCGGCCACGGCGTAAGAGTATTTTTCAGACTAGAACTTGTCCTCCTTACCATCTCGGGTACCTTATTGGTATTTAGCCTATTAATAGGAGCATTAGCATTGAGTGTTTACGAACTAACCTCATTCATCACATCCCAAGAACCTTGTGACACCAACCAAAGCAGCTTGAGCTGAAGTACATCACCATTAACCCCTAGTGTAAAGGTTGTAACCTCTTTCCTCGTATTCTTCCTCCTATTCCTCCTCCTATTCCTCCTATTTTTCCCATTCTTCCTAATCTGGTACTTTTGGGAGGAGGAGGAGGAGGAGGTATACGAAGAGGAACACCATGAGGTGGACGAGGTTGGAGCTAAGGTGGTAAAAGGAGGCTCTAAAGCGGCACTAGGCTCAGGCTTACCCTTACATCCACGCTTAGCGCGCTTCGCCTCGCTCTTTAGCTTCCCTCTCTTCTCCTCCTCCGGCGCGGAGGAGGCGGTGACAGCGGTAACAGCGGTAACGCGAGCCTAGGCAGCTAGAACCCGAACCTGAACGGGAAGGGGAGCCTCCCCCCCTCGCACTCGTGCCCGCTGCGGGGGCGGCGCCGGCGGAGGCGGCGGCGGCGCCGCCGCTCCGGGAGGACCTTTATGAAAAATATAATACTATTCTCTAATGAGTTTTCCAAAAAAAAATATCAAATTTATTTTAAAAAACTTTTATGCAAGAAAAAATTATAAAAATCTAGGAATAGTAATAATTTCCCCATAAAGCATAATTTCCCTTTCAAATTTAGTAGTTTACCCAAAAAATAATAATAATTAAAAAAACAGTGGACATGGAAAGTAAATGAAAATTACATAACCACGCGCACTTCACAACAAGGTCACAAAAATCTACCAACAAAAGCACGATCTTTTAGATTTCCATTAACAATTCACACTGTAATCAAACAGATCCACCACTCGAAACCCTCCTAGAAACCCTAATCGCACCAAGAACTAAGTAGATCGGAGACGAATCTACAAGCAAGGGCGAGTAAAGATCCAATCGGATCGGGCCTCACCTCGTCGCCACCCTGCTGCACCAACTCGCCGTGCCGCCCCGTCTCGCTATCATGCTGCCAAGTCTCGCCGCCATGCTGCCCTACGCCGCCGCCGTGCCCCGTTCGCGGCGCCGCTAGGGTTAGGGATAGGGTTTTGAGAGAGGGGTGAGAGGGGTGAGGGATAGGGTTTTTATTTTTTATTTTCATGAGAAGGGTGAGAGATCGTATACAAAGAGAGGAAGGTGAGATGGTCTCATGAGCTTCAAGACTTGGTGGGCTTCGGGAATGAAATCAAGTTGAAGGTTGATGGGTCATTCCCATTCCAGTCAGGAATAGGAATCCCAAACCGATTCCTGCGAATCAAACAAAATTAATCGGATTTGATCAAACCGATTCCCATTCCATATGTCACGCTCTGGATTCCTTGTTTTTCCGGGCACGCTAACAGACCCGCCGTATACATAGAAATTTTTTCTGTATACGAAGCGAAGCTGTACCTGTATTTGTAATTATACAACACTACAGCCAGTAGTATAGAGCTGCAGAAAAAAAAAACAACTGAACAATAGAAGTTCACTATACATACATAGCATCCTAGTATACAAAAATTACTCGCTCTAGCGAGAAACAACATCAGCATGTATAATAAACCAAAAATTACAACTACCTGCAGCTGGTACTCATCTAGCTCAGCAACTCGACAGGAAGGGCTCTAACTTGCAACACCCTTTCCGCGATCAGAATCAGCAGTAGCAGCAGCCGCAACCGAAGGCTCTGCAAAAGATTCTAACAACTGGGCGTGAGAACTACTGCAAAAATAAGTAGTCCTCAGTGGGTACCGCCCTCAAACTCATCGGCTCACCTACCAAGTCTACGGATGTATGCTCAAATGATAGTAAGGAAGCTGGAAACAATCTACAACTATATGCCACTATACTACCATGATCCGACACTACTATCTGTAGAATAAGGCAAGCTCTGACCCAATCTTACTAGGGACTGTAAACATGCCCGTCCCAGGGACTATGAACACACCCGTCCTGCCTGTCGAAGTTATACAGCTATCTCCACACTAAGCAGTCCGTAGAGAGCAAGTCCAAACATGACACAACGACACCAACGTAAATGCACAAAGCCCGACTCTGAAGTGGCACTCGTGGGCGCTACCCAACTGAGTATGCAAGCGTATCTCTGTCGAGCTCAATCAGGCTCTTACAGGCTAAGATCGAAGTAAACAAGGTCCAACTGGTCTAACTACCAAACTCACGTGCCCTCGACACAATCTGATGCAAAAACAGCAATCTGTGTCCACCGTCAACCTCAACGGTATCCGACAGTCCGGAACAGCCTAAATACTGCTGTAAAAATAAGCTCGGCATCTCAGCACGAGCGTAAATACATTTTACACTATCCTGGATATCCACCGCCCACAAACTGCTGTGATACAAACAAATTACAGCTCCTGGAGCTAAATCTGGTAGTTTTAACATCTGACAGTGTAGAAGCGCTAGTTTTCTCCTAAATCAATTCCAAGTCCAACATATATAATTTATCTAACTTACTACAACATGCTCCAAATTCAGATTTTATTTAACATGTTAATCGATGAATTCGAGCTAAACACATGATATGCAACTAGCAGTACTGCTGAAAATATACATGTTGACTACGCGTACATTTAGGAGGAGAATCCGATGATTAACCAACCTCAACACAAGCTCGACGACAGTCCGAACCTCTGGAAAAACTCTCGAAGTTAGCCGAGATCACCTAGGTCCAGCAACAAAGCTACTCCAAATATCTTCACACTAAAAGCGTCAAACTTTCAATAAAAATCCAAAATTCTGCACTTAAGCATGAAGTAGCTTCAATCATAATGTCAACTTCACCTTTCGATCTTCAAATCTGGTGAAGCAAGGTTCCAAAACCAATAGACAATGCTGGAGTATCCTTCTCTGGTTCAAAATCCGGCTCCTTCAAAGAATTGCATTGAAGAACACCAAAATACTCAAATTCAGCTTCAATGTAGCAGCAGTCCAGAAGGACAGTAATTCGACCATACTAACCTCAATCAAATTTTGTCAAATTGGGCTCCACGAATTCTTCTTGAAGTCAAGAATCCACCAAACCAAGTTTCGTGGCAAACGGAGTTTCCTACGTTGCACACGAGTCGAAACACCGAAGATCGCCGCTAGAAAACTGCTAGAATTGCAGCCCTCTAGTTGAAAGTGCACAAATTGGAGGAATTGAAGCAATTTGAGGTGTTAGATGCAATTCTAAGCCTTTGAAAAAAGGATGAAAAGGGTTCACCGGGGGCGTACATAGCCTATTTATAGGGAGGTGAAAAGATAAGATAAGCCCCAAGAACTCTAAACACAAATCTGCTGTCCCTGCAGAAATCCCCACTTTCGGGCACCCAAAACATACATCTGGGCGTCCGGAACCTCCAGGCTATACAAAAGCTTCCCTTTGGTTCCTCCGCCGCGGTATGCTGCGCCCGTATCCGGCTCCGGCGGACCTCACCTACCACCAGCCACGTGTCAGCGCAAACGATACTCACGAAGTGAATTTTCGGACCCACTTCTGGGCGCCCGAAACTAGGATCCGAATTGTCTTCCAATTCTGCTTAGTTTAGCACTCGAGTTCTGGGCGATCCAAACTTTGTTCTGGGTGCCCGAAACTGGCAAAACTTTAGTTTTGCTTATTTGAGTGCGTCGAGTCCATTTCTGCATCCATTTTGTGCAGAAACGACTCCAACTCAGTCCGACACTCTCCAGATGTGTCGGTCAGTCACTAATACTATAGCCAATCCTATCCAAACCTCAGCGACACTACACCATATCCAAAATGGAGGAACCAAACAAGCCCTAAGATTCTTAGATGTCTATATATATATATATATATATATATATATATATATATAAAATGTTCCTCATGGAGTACGCTTGACTAACATCATTGCAATCTTTTTTTCAAAGAGTAACACTTTTGAGCAGTGAGTATTCTTTATGCGGCCCTCAAACTACGTACTATTAATAACCTGGCTATGCTTCAGAGCACGTGCATGCGTACGTAAACCAATCAATATTATATTTTACAATTATCTGCTTATCAGTGATTTTTAAAAGAACCTTCAGTATGTAATTGATTTTTTCACGAAGAAGGACCGTCATAGTGCGAAAGGCTTTTTCTGAACTAGACTGCAGAAGCTGATATTATTTTCTCTATTCCTACTAGCCCTAGTGTGTGCAAATCCACTAAGACGTGTACGTACTTGGTGATAAGGTAGAACCCCACAAAAAAAATGGTGGATATAGAGTGTGGTGCACGCGCATTATACATGATGGGCGGAGCTGGTCTCCTTTTGTACTAATCAATCATAACCAGTACTATCGTAGCTATCATGCTCATGTAGCGAAGTTTGTAATATGCTACATGTGCGCGCTAGTTATAAGCTAGAATATTACTTCTCTCTAGTCGATACATAACCGCTCCATTATATGATGTATAAACTACGTACATTAGTTAAAATACAACAGATACTTTTAAATTCATGATTTGTATAAAATTAGTTATTCTCCTGACGCACACCAAGTTAACTTTTTAATCTTTAAAAAGAAACTGCTTCTCTAACTCAATCCACTCAAACATAATATGCCTATCAATTACGAACAGTTACTACGTACCACTAGCTGGCAATAGAACATGCTAATCAAATCAACCTATAAAATATAACATTTATATACAATATAATGGTTAAGGTACTAAATAATTCACATGAGGAACAGTCAACACTCCCATGTATCCATCATTTTTCTTTAAATATTGTTAGATATATCTTAATTTAATTTTGAAATCGCAAGGTTTCTAACTCTACTATATTTTGGTTAATTATTTTATGGAATTAAGTTTAAATTATACTTAATTTTATTGAGATAATTTCTAGTCTTATTAATTTTTTAGTTTCTAATATAAATATACCTTTTGCTTTATTAATTTGGTGCAGCAGATAAGAGAAAATATAGATGTATATTTAGGGTTAGGATTTCATGAGATAGTCATCTTTTGTACTCCACTTTAAATATAACTAGTAAAGCGGCCCGCGCTTTGCAACGGGTAGAAACCGTAGTAGTAATTAATAATAAGAAAATATTAAACATTCTCTTGTATATCTCACTTGGTACATCCACCAAAGGTCACGGTGGAACAGAGAAGTGGGCTCGCATTAGTGAGAGAGAGGGAAGGAACGAGGGAAAAAGACGATGGTGTATAGCAAAAGATGAGAGATAGAGAATTGATGAATGGATTGGAGATAAAGAATTGAAAATTCGGTGGAAGGAAGGAAAATGACCATGATTAATAATTGGAGATAAAGAGGTTAGGATTATAGATGGTAGTGGGACTATTTAAATATACTAATTGAAAGTTTGATAGTGGGACTGTTTGCATTAATTGAAAGTATAGTGGAAGGAAGGGAAAAAATCATAATGCGTAATTGTAGATAGAAACAATAGAATTGTAGATAGTAGTGGAACTATTTAAATGCACTAATTGAAAGTTTGGTTAGTGAGACCGTTAAAATGTATATTGAAAGTTTGGTGAAGGGAAGAAGAAGAGTTACATGCTAGTGAAGGTGAAGGAGAACTTGCCACATGTCAACAAATATTGAGAATTCATATAGGTTAATAGATGAAAGTTTTTATTCTGTTTTCTTTCATAAACGTACGTAGGTCTGTGATCGAATCACGTAAATATTTATGTACTTTATTTTTCTTCTCTCTTTCTCGATTCTCTTTTGATATTTTGTGTTCGAGAATTAGATCTCTATCCTTGTTCATAACAAACTGGTATCACAGCAAGTTGCAGATTTATAACAAATATCAGTGTTTCTACGGGTGCGGATTCTATGGCAATCAATTTTGGATCCTAATAGTTGATATATGGGTTAAAGCAAATCATTTGCAACACTAGCCCCTTCCTAATTAGGAGACTCATTAAGCCATTGATTCCTTATAATGACCATATTGTAGTAGCCTCATAATTTTACACTTTGTTGTAGAGTGGTAGGGAGAGTGAGGTGATTGGGCCATCTCTTTTTAGAAGCTATCCCACCATTTCTGTAGTGAGGCATGAATTTATATTCCTTCAGTTTGTGGATGGTCCCTACAAGTTGCAATTTGAATACTTTTCCTTTCTTTAGTTGAGCACCACATGAACACAAAAGTTAACCAATAGAGGGCTAAAGGGTTCACATTTGGTTTGATGTAATATAATTAGCTTTTGTGGGAGCAGATCCTTAGAGAAATTGCCCTTAATTTCTTTGATGGATTTGGTCCTAGAGCACTCTCCTAGCATTCTATTTGTAATCTTGGCACTTTGCACTGCCCTTAGGTGCGTTTTTAAAGCAACACTTTACTTGTTTACGGGCATTTAATGAAAACATATAACACCTATCTGAATTATGGACCATTTTAATTTAGCTACCTAATCTTTGAAAATTTTGATTTGAATAGGTTAATTCCACTTTGACTTTAAATTTTGAACGAGTTATTTATCTTTATAGATTTTGTAAATACATTTCATGCATGCAATTCTCACAATTATATATTTATTCAAATGATCTATAGTTTAGGTAAATTTTATAGGGTTTTACCAAAAGTTTCTAGTCTTTAAACATAGAAATTCTAGTATGAAACTTTAAGCACACCCCATGTATAATTGCAAAATGGTAACAGAGAAAGTTTAATGAACAATATGTCACTACTAATGGGTTAATGTTCATTTCACGATTTATAATATTTTTAAAACTTTTTGTATTTTCTATTCAAAATATTCAAATTTTTACAATGTAACTCAAATTGAAAAGTTGAAAGAAGTGTTGGTAAAATTATAGAATCATCATGCATTCGTAACTAGTACAAATTTTTAATACCATTTATTCAGATATCTTGTTAATTATTTGAAAATTTGACGGCAATTACGAAAGTTCATTAATAGAAATATACAAGTTTCTAATAGTCTCACAATTCTAGTGGCATGATTAATTGGTAATAAATTTGTCATTCTAAATATAAAGTATATGACATTACTAGAATATATAAACACTAGAACGACAGCTCCCGAAAATCAATGAAATAACTAAAATTAAGATAAATTCCTGAGACTAGGATCTAATTGCAGTAAACAGACAATAAATACGTATAGAACTTATGTAAACTATTGACTGTTTTGATTTTACTATCCAATATTTCAAAATTTTTGACTTTACCACCTAATCTTTTAATTTATTTGATTTGAGTCAGTCAACGACACTTTGGCTTTAAATTTTAAATGTGTCATTTTTGCTTTACAGATTTAATAATTAGTATACCTCATGCAATTTTCGCAATTATTAATTTATTAAAATAAATAATTAGTTTAAATTTTAAGTCAAGGTATCATTGACGGATTCAAGCCAAACAAATTTAAAGGTTGGATAATAAAGATAAAATTTTGAAAGATTAAATAGTTAAATTAAAATAGTTTATAATTGTTAGATATGTCTCGAATTCTAGAACCGCAATTAGAGTCCGCAAAATTTTTTAACCCTATTATATTTTGATTATCTCATTAAGTTAAGTTTAGATTATGCCTAATATAATTAAGATATTCCTAAACTTAATGGTTTTGTATTCTTAATCGTATTAGTATTTAACTATTATTATAAATATACCTTTTATTTCATTAATTTGGTGCGGTAGATGAGGGAAAGTATGGGCGTATTTTTTGGGACTAGGATTTTGTTATATAGGCATATCTTGTACACCACTTTGATTATAATGAAAATCTTCATTATGTTTTCGTTCGTGGATATGGGCCAGTGGCCGAACTATATAAATATCATGTGTTTTATTTTTTTTCTCTTTTTCTCGATTCTTCGTTGGTATTTTTGCAACCGATGAACTAGATCTTCACTGTTTTTGCTGCAACAATAATTGAGATAAATTTTGTATGATTTTACCTAGGTTAAAAGCCTCCTTGAAAAGGAAAGGACTATACACTGTGAATTTATGGTAACAGAGCAGAGTGACGCAACAATTGCATCATTGTTGTTGTCACAAGGCACTTAGTGTGGGGAGGAGGGATGCAGGTGGACAGGACAACACTACAACGCATTGCCGCACTCATTCGCCAAAGATGGTGGAGTTTAACCCTAATCAGAAGAAGCACAAGGCTCTCTAGGTGGATGTCCACATAAGTTATCTTGTAATAATTTACACGGTATAAAGAGTTTTTGTGTGAGCAGAAGTTGAGTTTGATTTTTGCTCTTAAAAAATTTTTGACATCAATAATTTGATAAGTTAGTATATTTCAACTACGAAATTATTTATCTCCTCACGTACTGAGTTTTGCCGACTCCTTTAGTAAATCAACATGATGCTGAATAAGATGTTCACGTCTCCAAATAAAATCTAATCAAATTACAGTATGTTGTCACAGATTAGAGAAATAATTTAATATGGCATTATAAAATTTAATGATAATCAAGGAGAAAGCGTTCGTCAGAAAGGGATAAACGACCAAGGTGATCTCCTCTCCTTATTTAGATGAAGCGTCACAGATTGGAGAAATAATTTAATATGGCTTTATAAAGTTTAGTGATAATCAAGGAGAGAGCGTTTGTCAGAAAAGGATAAACGACCAAGGTGATCTCCTCTCCTTATTTAGATGAAGGAGGAGGAGAAGAAAGGAAAGAAGAGAAAGTAATAATTGGCGTCACAGTTTATATTAATTTGGATCCATGGTCGTGGTTAGAGGCTGTCGACACTGGACAGATTTGAATTTGGAACGTGCAATACTGGCTTGATTTTTTCTCAAGCTCGAGCTAGACTAAGAACTTGCTCGATCTTTTTTTGTATTTCTAAGTTTTCAGTCTTTGTTTTAAATATTTTAATATAATTCTTTAGAATACATGTTGCTAGTGTTTCTATCAATACACTTTTGTTAATTTTTTTAAAAAAAAATATTCAAAGTTTACATATTTTAAATGTTTCAAAGGAGAAGAAAAAATATAAATAAATATATAATATTCAAAAGCACCGATTAAAAATAAAAAGTGTTGGAACATACCATGCCGTCAGGTTCAGGCAATGATGGCCCATATGGTTCGGGCCTCCATGGCACTGCCTGGCATGGCCTGCTTGACTGGCCAGGCCCGAGTTTGTTACCAGATCCATGCCAGACGGCCCTTTTTTTTTTTTTTTTGGTTATCCCTCCTGCATTTCCTTTCGCACAAAATCATATATGTAATGTAATGTAAAACCAACCTGATACAGGACACCGTCAGTCTGGCGGTTGACCCAGTTCCAGTGTCCGGTCACAGGTCGCTCCCTGCCTTACTCCGCCTCCGAAGAACCCGCCCAGAAGGCGCCGACCCGCCGCCGACTCAAGACAGCCCGTCCTTACGCTTCTCTTTCTCTCTCAGGTGACCGATTGACTGACTGTCTGTCATCCGACAATTAACTGCCAGCCCTAGTAAATCCCTTCTCTCATCTGGATCTCCCACTCTCTTCTACCCCTCATTAGTTATATACGCACAAAAAAAAAAACAACAACAATAATAAAATGAATCCTCCTCTCTCCTCCCCCTCCTCCTCCACTCCCTCTCCTGCCTCCTCTCCCTCTCCCTCGCTTCCGCCTCTCCGCCTCCTCCTCTTCCTCTTCCCTCCCCCTCCCCCTCCCCTCCCCCATCCCCTCTCCCTCCCCAGCTTCTATCCCCTCCCCCTCCTCCTCCGCCGCCGGCGGCGAGTACGAGAATAGTCGCGGCCGGCACGGCATATCCGTCCGGCCTCCTCCTCCCTCCCCGACCCGGCCGACACCGCCCGCGCCTTCCGCCTCCTCGCCGCCGTCCACGCCGAGCAGCGCCGCGCCTCCTCCCACCCCTCGCCCCCCTCGCGTCACCCCACCATCCCCGCCCTCCAATTCCCCCTCCTCTCCTCCCTCGCCCACTCCCTCCTCTCCTCCCCTTCCCCTCACCTGGCTCCTCGTCGAACCCCCCCCTCCCCTCCCCCGCCTCCGTCTCCGTCTCCATCTCCGTCTCGCTTCTCGCTCGCTTCCCCCTCCGCATCCTCCCCCTCCGATTCCCCGGCCCCCTCCCCACCAATGCCGCCGAATCCCGCATGCGCCTCCACGCCCTCAGGTTCACCACTAATCCCGAACTCATTCCCACATTTCTCCCCTTCTTGTGCAATTCATTAATGTCGACTAAGAGTTTTACCTACCGCAATTTAGAGTAATTAGGGAGAGATGGATGGAGGGAATTGTGGTTTTCGCCGACGATAGTAATGTGCACAGCTTGGAGTTCTTTGATGAAGTACAAAAGGTGAAGTGGATGGGGGCAGTGTCGATCGGGATGCTCGCACATTCCGGGAGCTCCAATGAGTATAAGAAGGAGGAGGAGGATGGCCTGCCGGTTCCGATCCAGGGACCGGCCTGCAACGCGTCGGGGCGGTTGGTCGGGTGGCATACGTTCAATTCGTCGCGGTATGCCGGGAAGATTGCGACGTTTGCGGGTGAGGAGGGGATGGTGCTGCCGGCGAGGATGGAGTGGGCGGGGTTCGTGCTCGATTCGAGGCTGGTGTGGGAGGCGGCGGAGGGGAGGCCGGATTGGGTGCGGGATCTCGATGAGGTCGGATTGGACAGGGAGGGGGCTGAGAGCCCGCTGGATTTGTTGAAGGACGCGGCCGCGGTCGAGCCTCTTGGGGACTGCGGGAAGAAGGTGATGCTGTGGTGGCTCCGGGCGGAAGCGCGATATGATAGCAAGTACCCGCCTGGGTTAGATTTCTGAACTTTTCGCCGTAAATTGGTAGTAATTCTTTAATTTAATGATTGGTTATTCTTGATTTTCTTGACCTTCTGATGCCAACATAACTTGCTTGAATGGTTGAACCATTGTTTTTTGGTTCGATGTTGTTATTCTGCAGATCAGAAAAGATAAAAGAAATTGATCTTGAAAAACCTGCTGATGGAACTAACTGAACAATTAGTTTTATGTTTTCGTGCATCCTCGCCATGAGAGATTGTGAATAGGAGGTGTCTTCTATAAGGCACAAACAATTTGAGTACCGTCAAGCCCAACATGTCAACTAAGATTCGCAGTTCCTTGACTTTAGCTTTCGTGTTTGCATTGGATAGGTAATGAATATGATAGTCACCCAATGCATATCAGATACTTTGTAGGAGTACATAAAAAATGCCCAGATGAGCAAAGATTACTCGAAATCTCAGGCCTTCTTGCTAATTTGGGTTGTAATCATTCTTAAGCGGCCTTTGTACAATTTGTCTTCATTCATATCCTGTGTTCATATCTGCACAACAAAGCTTCGTAAACATGCTTTCTCTGGGTGAATCAGTGGACAAGTATGTAGTTTAGCAATTGAGGCCGTAGATAGAAGCAGCACATAGAAAATAATAGATAGATATTATATTACAATTTAATGTCATGAAATCTGGCTAATTAGTACTATGAGATGTTCAAGGAAATTGTTGAACTGTTATAGACTGAGTTTCCAACTCTTCATCTATTTCTTCTCTTGCTATCTAATGCTTGTTTATTGTTGTCAGGCTTTATTCTCTAAGTGACCATTTTATCTTTCGTTTATAAACAATGCTGTAACTAATTTATGGCATTGCCTCATCTAGTGTATTTTAACAATTAAACAACAGCAACAAGAAGGCCTATATCCCAATGGTTGTGTTAGAACGTCCATACTATTGGTGTTTGTTCTTGTCTATGTGCCGACTACAGCATGAATTGAATCACCTCTCTTTTAGTACAACATGTGTTATTTCCTTTAGTTGTCAACTTGCTCCATGAAGTTTTCGTAGTGAAAAGAAGTGAATGTCTAAGGTAAATAGGTATTTGATTGAAGAAAGAGTTAGACTAATTTGATATCGGAAAGCTTGTTTCCCTGTAAGACATTCTTTGGCATTATTTTTGGTGCAGAATGCATATCTGTAGATTGAAAATCATTATCCATGTTCATGAAAGGTTACAAATAGTAATTTTTGAGTCTTTTCCTAGTTTAAGTTTACCTACTTTAAGTATGATTGTTCCCCATGGAAATGGAATTCATAACTGTAAGAGTTAGACTAGTTTGATAAGACATTCTTTGGCTTTATCTATAGATTGAATATGGTTATCCATGATTGTGAATGGTTGCCAATTTTTTTTTTTTTTGAGTCTTCTCCAAATTCATTCTTATCTACTTTTCTTTGGTAATTATGTTATAGAATATTAGAAATTTGAGTTCATTTCAAGATCCTAATGATTTTTCAAGATGGTGAATTCCAGCTACAATTTGATTTGCCATATCCTTAATAAGGGGGATAACCTAGTCCTTCATAGTCAACTTCTTTTTGATGCCTCTCAACTATCAACTAACAAAGGCCCTCGAGTAAATAAACATAGATATAAACTATCACAGTATCCGAACAGGCTCTTAGTTTGAATATCTGCATAAGGATTTGCTCTGGCTACAGAACATCCTCCCTTGTGATCAACTGCACTGCAGTGTTTACTTTACTATAGTGATTGTGAGCCGTTAGAGAGTATGGTTATAACTGAATCTTTGCTCGAATATCACTGATGATTACTTACAATATTTAGCTCTTCTGCGAGTCCTTGCTCTATTGATGTCATTGTTTTAGTCACCACTCACCACAAAAAATAGATTTCTGAAAAGATCTCAGCTCGTACTTTCATGGAACATCACATGGTCTGCTCTTATTTAACCTTATGTTTTGCTGTGCAGATGGATAATTAATCCTCCATTGGATATCGTTGTTCCTGCAAAACAAACACCATGGCCTGATGCGCCTCCCGAACTCCCACCTTTGAGAACGACAAGCCACCATGATCATGCTGAAAAACGTTCTGCAAAGAGCAGTAGATCTTCGAGGCCAAGACACAGCTCTCGCAGTAAAAGAAAGCGTGACTCACTCGTTGACTCACGTTCTTCTCCATTGTCCCAGAGACATGTATAACTGCGCGGATTTAGATTGGGTCTTTACAAACTTAGGTTCCTTTAATTTGCTCCATCATATACCTTTACTACTACTCTGCGTTAGTACGCATACCTTTTGTCTGTTTGTTGTAACAATCTCATGTGTTTAGCGTTAGAAATGATACTTTGTTCTCCATGATAAGAAATTTCACCTAAGGCACCTACTTATCGGTGGCCGTATTAGTTCTTGTAAATTTGATACTACAATGGAGGGGCCTTGGAATGAGATTATCGCAATCCGGAGACAGAAACATCCATGTGTTTTTGTTGGTACAATTCTAACGTGTATCTGTTTCGAACACATTATGTAACACTCCGAGATGATCTTAGCTCTTAGTTTAAGTTGTTCCTGGGTAGAGAAAGTACCAATTGAAGGACATTTGTAGGATAGGTTCAGTGATGTAAAGCATATGCCTCTTTTGTGCAAGTTGTACCCAAGATTCCTCCCAGTGTTCTAAGTATGACATGCATCTGTTAATGTATTTTTAGTGGGTAAATTGCATGGTTACCCCCTAAATTTTTGGCGAAGTTTCACTTTACCCCTTGAACTTCTAAAATAGACATCTAACACCCTAAACTTTAATATTTCATTTATGTTATTCCTTCCGTGAGTTTTCCGTCAAGCTCCGTTAACCGAAAACTAACGGAAGGAGTAAAACGAATGAAATATTAGAGTTTAGCATGTTAGATGTCTATTTTAAGAGTTTGGTGGTTAAGTAAAACTTGCCGATAGTTCAGGAGGTAGCAGTGCAATTTACCCTGTAGGACTCTTGACTATATATTATTTTATTATAATATGTTACTTATGGATTGACTACTAACCATCAAGTTAGTGATTATGCTTGATTTTGAATTTATATATATTTTTTATTTTGAATTTATATATATTTTTTATTTTAAAATAAATCATACCATAATTTATCCTACATTTTATTGTAATAAAATAAAAGCGAAAGAAATGAATTAGAGTGGCTTAAAGATAAGAAAAGAGCGATACTAACTACCTACGATGCTCGCACACTCTACTGTCCTGGTGTACTCGCTAATATGGTTGATTTACAATAGGTGTCCTCACTTGGATATAGAGATTTTAATTCTCAGTTAATTTTCTATAGTACTCGTTTGTCCCTTTTATCTTTAGAAGCATTGTTCTAGAGTATTATAAAATATTATTTTATATTTTTATATTAAAAATTTCTAATTGACTGAAATGAAGTACAAAAATTTTATTTTAGGCTACAATAAAATTACATTGCATAATTTCATAGAAAATAAGTGCATTTTCTAGAACAATACTTTTAAATAAAAAAGGGACAAACGAGTACTACAGAAAATTAACTGAAAATTAAAATCTCTATATCCGAGTGAGGACACCTATTGTAAATCAACCATATTAGCGAGTACACCAGGACAGTAGAGTGTTCGAGCATGGTAGGTAGTTAGTATCGCTCTTTTCTTATCTTTAAGCCACTCTAATTCATTTATTTCGTTTTTATTTTACTTACTCTTTCAAGAGTGTCTGTAGTTATTGATAGGCATGTCAATGGGTATGGATATTCGTAATTTTATTTGAATCCGAATCCGAATCCGAATGAAACTTGATATATCCGATGTTAAATGAATATGGATTCGGATATAAATATCAAAAATAGAAACTCGACGGATATAAATTCAGATATGAATTTTGGCTGTACCCGACTCGAACCCAAATCCGATCCGAACCCGAATTTATTTTGTATTATATATATATATATATATATATATATATATATATATATATATATATATATATATATATATATATATATATATATTTGATGTTATATTTGAATTTATATTTTAAAAATTTAGATTTAAATAATATATTTTGAAATATTGAAAAAAAAATAATTGTTTCGGGTTCAAATTTTCAGGTTCGGGTTCGGGTTTCGGATTTTTGGTCGGGTTCGGGTTTGGATATGAATTTTTAAAATCCGTCAGGTTCGAATTCGGGTTCGGGTATCGGGTTTGGAGTCGTGTTCAGATTCGGGTTTTTAAAAATCCGTCCCGAATCCGACCCGTTGACATCTCTATTTATTGATAAGAGTTAATTTCATACAGGTTTCTGTAAATATAGTGAATTGCAAATATATTCTTACAAAGTTCAACTTTTATATATTGTCTCTGTAAAAGTTCTAATATTTTCAAATATGTCTATTTGGTTTGTTATCGTTAAACAACTGTCTATTTTATAAGTGAAATGACCTTTTTGTCATCACAAATATGTCTCTTTAAAAGTCCCAACTGTTAATTGAAAAAGTGTTAAAATCGGAACGGCGAAAAATAGATTCAGAAAATAATTTAATGCAAGAAAAGAAAAGATAAGGAAAGAACACACTAATATTTACGTTGTTCGGCCAACGGCCTACATCCACGGACGAAGACGGAGCAAATACTTTATTAATGTCGAAAAGACGGAGTACAAAAAAATCTCTCAAAAGATCAAAACTTAATTAGATCCGAAACGCTGCAACAAGCAACTCCAAAAAAACCGGCTCGGCTCCTCAACCCCATACGGACTCTAAAGTGGCGCTAATTAGATTCGCCGGGGATCCTTCACCGTACGGAACATGAATAGCTGGACTTAATTAATTTGCACCGAACACCAACAGCACCCAAGAAGAAAACAATGTTGGCTAATTAATTAGAGGATTGCATGGCCCTTAATTTGGTCGCGGCAAGATTAATTCGGTCGTAGTATGTCTTTATAATACATGTCTCCTAAATAGAGCCTAATCCTAATTAAATTAGAAATTAGATTCCGACTCATAATCCATATATGCCAAATTAAATCTAAATTATATCCAATCCCAATTAAATTAGGATTTAACTCTAATTTAGATAATTACAAATCTAAACCAAATATAACAAAAAGGGTAAAAGGTCAATTTACCTCATTAACTAACTACGGTCAAGTATTTAACCTATGGTTAACTAAATTTTTCTAACGGATTCTAGCGGTATGGGCATATTCAAAAACATCAGGATTTTTATAGAGACAACATATAAAAATTAAACTTTATAAAGATATATTTACAATTCATTATATTTGTAGGGACCCGTGTGCAATAAAACTATTGATAGTGCAATGCAACTTATGCTGGAGAAGGGCAGTTGCTGAGAAAGTGCTTGTGTGTACATCCTCATGAACATCCCTAAAAACTTTTCTTAGGAAACAAGACATGTATTCATGGGAATTTCACCAAAGCACCGAGCACTACATTGAGAAATATTATTTATCACGCATCACTTTATTTCAGTGTAGTACTCAATGAACTGCATGCATGATGAGTCCTTATTTTGGTGCTTTCTTTTCCTCGCAGTGTTTTAGCTTCTAGGGAGAGAGGGTGAGGTGGTGTCTAGTCATAAAAATTCACTTTCGTGTTTGATTTGCTGTAATTTTATCTTCGGTCGAAACTCAAATTCTTTAAAGTACCGTAATTGACTTTGATTCATCCCGAACTGAAGTCAATTTTTGAAAAAAAAAAAGGAAAACAATAGAACTAGAGAAACTTCAATTTTACAACTAACTTTTATTAAACTATATGAAACGATCCATTTATCTCTAATGGCTTAAGCTATCACATAGCGATATTGTTAAAATTTTATATTCAGCATTTTTCCTCACGTTCGGGCATTTAATTAATGGGAGAAATTAAACAACGAGCTTAAGATATCAAAAAAATAGCTCATATCTCGGGCTTGAGATTTTTTTGACAGGCCCAAGATATCGACTAAATTGAATGGAAGAAACTTAAATAAAGAATTTGAAAACCTTTTTCTTTGATACCATATTTTTTCAAGAAAAATATAGCAAACTACCTGCTTCATTCATTAAGCAAAATGAACTAGGCGTACAGTATGGAAGCAGCTAAGGCCTCTCAGGGAATCGACAAAAAAGGTAAAGTGAAAAAGTAAGAGAAAGGAAAACAAAAGGAGAAAAAGAGGAGGTGTGAGTAGGGAGAGGAGGGATAGTAGCTGAGGCTCGGACGGCACATCACAGTGATGAGTTCCAGTCGTTTAGTAAAAGATTGACTCGTTCAAGAGACCGGGTAGCATTGTGCGAGACTCCTCGGAAGATTGCGTTGTTTTTGTCTGTCCAGATCACCCACCAAGTCGCGGCCAGAAGGGTCAGGCCTTGTGTTCTCGAAGTTCCGATCGGGGTGTCACACCATCCATTCCAGAGACCATTGACGTTGCCCGTGCTGTCATCAGTTGAACCCAATCCTTCCAAACTGAGGAGCAGGTATCTTACATAAACGCAAGTACAGAATAGATGATCACAGTTTTTCGTGAGCACCGCAACTGTTGAGTAGCCTATCAGCAGTGAGTAATCTCTTTCGGAGAAGTAGCCAAATGAAGACTTTGATTTTGACCGAAATTTTCAGTTTTCAGATGTGCCGATTTGTAGGGACTCTCTGTCCCCCATTAGAAATGAACTGGCAGAGGGATTTGACCGTGAATAGTTGTGAATAGTTGGTTGGAGGTCCACCTCCATTTAATTGAGTATGGGTTGATACCGGGGCGATGGCCTCGGAGCAAGTCTTTAAACATCGTTAGCTATCTTCGACTTTCAATGGAGTGTGACGCCGAGAAGCCATGGCAAATGAAGCGCCATCTCCATTCGCTGTGGTTCTGGCACTGGGAAATGCGCGCCTCCTTTCGTAACGTTCCAATAGATATCCGGGAAGAGAATACAAAGGGGGGTTTCTCCTATCCAGATGTCATTCCACAACCTAATGTTTCTTCCGTTACCTAGCTCATAAGTCACTCCGGAGGTGGACATGTCTTGACACCAAAGCACACTTTTCCACCATTGCGAGTAGGGAAGAAAGGCTCTACCCTCGTATAGTGGCCTTCTTCTAGTGCAGTCTTTGATACCATATTAAGTTACATGAAACGATCGTTTGTCTCAAATAGCTTAAGCTATCTTAAAACAATATTTTTAATATTTTATATTATTTTTATTTGAATTTTAATTCATCCGAAAGTCTAATTTAATCTGAACTTCACTTTTTGTGAAACAAGCATACTTTCATTACTATTAAAATAAGCAATTTTCATGTGCATTTTGTAGTCCAACTACTCGGTTAATAGCACATCAGCCTTTATAAACTGTCAATAAATTAGATGTGATTGAAACTTGAGATTAGTGATCGCCATGATTGAAATTTGAGATGGAATATCAATAAAAAAGATGTAAGGTTGAGAGCTCTATTTTAAAATATATTCTATAGTTGAAGGAGGTTTTGATATATTCACCTTTTTTTAAAAATTTAATTTTTATCAGCCAAATAATCAAATTGTTGAGAAGAAAAGTTTGATACGAGAAAACGGATGGTCGCCATTGTTTGCTCGGGACAAAAGCTTCTTGGCTTTTGGGAAATTATTATTATTATTATCTCCATTAATTTAGGTTTTATAAACTGCCTTATATAATCAATATTTCAAATTAACGTTTTACGTGCTCAATGTCTATTATATAACGTCACACCACATCAACTATAACCAATCAATTATATCTCTTCTTTTAATATAAAAGTATGGTAAAAATTATTTTTTTAAAATTATTATAAAATAAATAAGTTTCAGAAATGCATTTTGATTGGCTAGTGAATCTTAGCAATGTGATGCGGCTGATAAGTACTGCAGCATTATTCTTTTCCCTAATAAAATATTTTTCATCTCTTGTGAACGGTTAAATGCATGTTTGTTTTTCAATTAAGAGACAAAGTACGGGTAAATTGCATATTTGGCCCTCAAACTATGAGGTTGGGGACATTTTAGTATTCAAATATTATTTTTTTATTTTTTTTCAAACTTTTAAAATTATTATTATTAAGTTTTATAATTCAATTTAGCTGACTAAATAATAATATATTACTAATATAGAAGTGATGTGATATGTTAAAATTTAATCAATCAAAATGAATTGTAAGAGTTGATTATAATAATTATAAAAGTTTTAAAAAATATAATAATAAATTAAAATTTAAGAATTAAAAAGCCAATTTGTATAAAAAATCCACAAATTTTGAGCTTTTGCAAAACTCGGCCTTTTTTTCGATTTTGCAGATTCGGTCCGAATTTTCAGCAAATTGACCAAAATACTCTTATTACTTTTTCTCTCTCCTCTTTCTCTCTCCTTTTTTTTTTTCTCGCTCATTTTTTTTTTCTCTCACTGAAGAAGGTAGTGGAGGCGAAGGCGAAAACGGCCCGCCTTGCCTTTCACCCTCGTGCCCTCGCTCGCGGACACCCTACCTTCCTCGCCTTCAACCCCGCCGCGACTCTTTTTTTTTCCCTCTCCGATCCTCCTCCACCATCTCCGATGACAACGTCTCTCTCGCCCTTCCTGGCCCTTCTCATCCTCTCCCTCTTCCTCCTCCTCCGCCGCCTCCGACGACGAAGCATCTTTGCTTACGCCGACAAGGCGAAGGTCGCTGCGGCGCCGCAGCCTCGGAGCGGGGGGTCCTTATCGATGTCGTTGTCGGCGCCATGACCGTTGGCAAAATGGGGTGACCAAAAAAGTTTGTAGAAGAAGGAAGAAGAAAAGACAAAAAATTATAGAAAAAGAAAGATGAAAATGAAATTGCACCGTTAAAATATAATTGAATTATTTTAAAAAAATATTGCACTATTATGGATATAAGTTGCACTATTTAAGATATAAACTGCATCATTTAAGATGAAAATTACATTCTTTAAACAAAAATTACACTCTTTAATTAGAAGATATTTACACTGTTTCTTCTCTTATTACACTCTTTGAGATATAAACTGTATCTTTTAAGATAAAAGTTATATTTTTTAAACGAAAGTTGTACTTTTTGAATTATAGTTACACTATTTCTTCTCTTTGTTGCACTGTTTGAGATGTAAACTGCACCCTTAAGAGATATTTACACTATTTTTCCTCTTTGTTGCATTATTTTTTCTCTTGTTACACTCTTTCTTCTCTTTGTTGCACTCTTTAAAAGGATAAACAGTGCAACAAAAGAAGAAACAGCAACCGTGTAAAATTTTTTCAAAGAGTGCAAATTTTGTTTAAAAAGTATAAATTTTATCTTAAAAGATATAGTTTACATTTCAAAGAGTACAATAAGAAGAGAAACAGTATAAATATTTCCCAAAGAATGCAATTTTTATTTAAAGAGTATAATTTTCATCTTAAAGGATATAATTTACATCTAAATAGTGCAACTTATGTTCATAATAGTACAACGTTCTTTAAAACAGTGCAATTTTATTTAACCGTGCAATTTTATCTTCATTTTTTTTTCTATAATTTCTTGTATTTATTTTTTCTTCTTTCTTCTTCTACATTTTTTTTTATCACCCCTCTTTGCCAACGGCCATTGCGCTGGCAATGACGCCGATAAGAACCTCCCGCTTCGAGGTTGCAACGCTGTAACGACCTCCGAGGTGTCGGCATCGACGAAGATGCGTCGTCTTTGGAGGCGGCAGAGGAGGAGGGAGAGGAAGAGGACGAGAATGGCGGGAGGACGAGAATGGCGGGAAAGGGCAAGAGAGACGTCGTCGTTGGAGACGGTAGAGAAAGTGAGAGGGAAAAAAAAAAGTTGCGGCGTGGCCTCGGCGGGGTGAGAGGCGAAGAAGAAGAGGGGTGCATGGGCGAGGGCGAGGGCACGAGGGTGAGAGGGGAGGCGGGCCGTTTCCACCTCCGCCTCTACTGGCTTTTTCGGCGAGAGAAAAAAAAAAATTAACAAGAAAAAAAATAAGAGGAGAGAAAAAATATAAGAGTATTTTGATCAGTTTGTTGAAAATTCAGATTAAATTTGTAAAATCGAAAAAGACGATTCAATTTTGTAAAAGCTTAAAATTTGTGAATTTTTTATGCACATTGGCCGAGTTAAAATATAACGTGTCTCATAATTTAAGCACCAAACATTACGGGAACCAAATATTCAATTTATTCTAAAATATAACATGCCATGTATTGGGAACTGTTTTCTATATTTTATCTTTTTAATCTAAAAAAAAAAAAATCGGTTGAGAACGAAAATTTATTTAAATAAAATAAAATAATACAAAATTAAAAAAATCTTCAAAATAAAAAAGTCTTCAAAAGAAAATCACTTAGACGACGTGACATTCATCCCGGAATGCTTCCCAAATGATCAACTCGGATTGAATGTTTCCCAAATATTGATCAACTCTGATTGATCACAACTGAACTGAAGTATATATATTTTAGCTAATACGGCAAAATATATGGATGCTTCGTCACGGGTTGCTTTTCCTTCTCTACTTATTCTCTTTCCCAAATAATTACGACCAGTTTGACCACGTAGGACAAAAGCTGTTAAATAAAATACTAAAATATTACATGAATTGTACTCTTTCAAGAGGCATGATATGAAAACCTCACCAATAGATTCCTTTATGTTAAGAACATTAAATTAAAGCTATTATTCTTAGGGCACAAAATTCTGTGTTTAATTTTCTTACAGCAAAAAGTTCAAAATCTTTTTAAGAGATGATTATTGTCGAAATTAAGCAGAAGAAAAAATAACTTTGCTTAATGAATCATCTCTGATATCTCCTATCCCTCCTTAACAAAAATCCCGTTAATTGCTTCATATGTAGATCCTATAATCAATTAATCATATAAATATTTATGGCAGTTACCTACTTCTCTTTTGAACCAAGTTTCCTATCTCACCTAATCGAGCCAAGATTAAAACCAAACAGAGTATATTTGGCGTAATTATAAATGCTTATCCTGTTGGTCTACTTGGTAGTAATTAAGAGCATTAAACATTTTCAACAACATGAGATCAATAATATGAAGGGATTAGTGCTCCAATGAACATCAGAAACACCTAAGTAATCACATCATTCTACGCTTTGAGAAGTGTTACTTTGTTATTTTTCATTTGAGAAAAAGGATCTGCCGTGGAATAAAGTAACAAAATGATAAAATTTACAAAGCAGTAGTAAATTGTTACACTTTATAATCTTTACAAAGCAGTAGCCTTGGGCTTAACACAGCCTATAATTTTCACTTTACTCTCTTCTGATCTCTAAAAATTATCTCATTTTAACTGTCCTATTTAATAGTGAATTCCTACAGTAAAATACAAACACAATCAATAAAATGGCATAGTAATAATATGCACTAAACCACTTAAGAGGACTAATGAGATGGATATTTACTCTAAAGGGCTTGTTTGGTTCATCTATTTTGGGTATGGAATGGGAATTGGTTTGAACAAATCCGGTTAATTTTGTTTGGTTCGCATGAATCGGTTTGGAATTCCTATTTCGGACTGGCCCATTAGCCTTCAACTTGATTCCGGTCTTCTAGCCCGGATTGAGATTTCATTCCAGAAGCCCACTAAGTTCTCGAAGCCCACGTGACCATCTCACCCTCCTTCTCTTCACCCCTTTCTCATCACAAAAAAAAAAAAAAAAAAAAAAAAAAAAAAAAAAAAAACCCTATCATCTCTCAAAACCCTATTCCTAACCCACATCAATAAAAATTTTTAAAAATAAATTTGATATTTTTTTTGGAAAACTTATTAGAGAATAGTATTATAGTTTTCATAAATTTTAAATAATATAAATTTATATTTGAGAGTAAAATTAGTATTATAGTATCCTATAATTTTTTTTATTTTATACAAACCAAACAATGAAATATGAATAACTCATTCCAATTCTCAATCCACAAATAAACCAAACGTCTTGGGGGAGTGGGCCATTCCAATTCATTCTCATTCCATTATCCATTCTAATTCCACCCTTGAACCAAACAAGCCCTAAATGCTACCTATCCTCTAATATGAATACTATCAGTTTTGCACTCTCCACTTACTATTATAAACTTTTAATTGTGACTAACATTCCATGCCATTAGAAAAACTCAAAAACTAGTACAGTTCAAAATCTGCAAGGAACCTAATTATCATTACATTACAATGCTACATTAATTGTTAAATCTTCTATCGCAGTCAATAATACAAGTTTTACATCATCCTAAAATACAAACATCAAACACTTCAACAGTTCCCTTCATTTTGTATTATCCTAAAATACAAGGTTTATATTATCCTAAAATACAAACATCAAACACTTCATCACAAGTACCTATAACTACAAAATCAGCAGCTCCCTTCATTTTGGTTACTTGCGTATAAAATCTCATGAAACTATTAGCTGATGAAAGGCAAAAACAGTGGACACAAACAGTAAAATTTTCTCAGAGCTTTATATCATATGTGCCCAAAAAAGTTTAGATGAAATTAGGCTCCTTCCATCTCATTTAGTACTAGAATAAGATGATGCATCAATTTTATTGTGTCACACTACCATTAAATCAATTACCTTAAGTCAAAATTGCTTTATGTTAGTTTATTTCACTATGCTTAAAGCTAACTTTCAACTAATTACCACCTTAATTATACATAGCAACAAGAATGACAAAGATGATAATGACCACCACCAAATATTATCAACCACTAATCTTTTAGTCCCAAATAATATTGGTGCCAAATGAAATTAACCACCTTAAGTCAAAATAAGTTTCTTAATCTATCTAATTTAATGCAAGTGAATCAGAAAAAAAGTCACCATCATTCCCCAAGCTATATCTACATCCTTAGAGCCTTCGCAATATGATCGACTAATTCCTGGATTTCGAATTTCAATAAGAATCTGAAGCAAATAGCTGATGACTGCAAATGACCAAGGAGAACAGCGGGGAGACATGATATATATGGTCGGCACCAGTTTACGTGGCCACCTCTATAAATATTTGATCAAGTTGGAACTGCTTTATTAGTTAAAATTACCTATCTCATGCATGACCAAGTTTCCGAACTAGTCAACCATGATCATCAAGCAGAACCAAGAACCACAATGTAAAACTACTAAGTTGGAAGGGGTGTGAGCCTGAATTTACTGAGAAAATTGAAATTTCTAGGAACCCAATCTCCTCTTAATCAACGGGAGAAATAAAGTACCAAATAGAGTTAGTATATCCAACTCAAATTAAGAGATAAGCCCAAATCTTTCTAGCAGCCTTGCCAAATAAACTAATAGAGAAAGATCAAAGTGTTATACTCGCAATGGAGGAACAATCTCTATATTGTTTTCTTCGAAATCTGCAATGCTTATTTTGTAGTATTTTTTTTTTTGTCTTTAATATTGAATAAGTTTGACTCTTGTGCCAGACACATGTAACAGAATCATCAAGAAACTATAACATCACTTCAACAGAGAGATTCACTACACTAATGTAAGAAGTTCAAGGGTCAAATATCAATAATTAAGAGCCTTGAAATTGTTCAAAGTTCAAGGAGTTGCCTGAGAAAATAAATCAAACAACACCAAACTACAAGAAGAATCAAGTCATCTGTTAATTAGCTAGCTTCTCTGAAGATTTCAATAAAATAATAGCACTTACCAAAGTTCTAAGCAATCTAAGGTAGCAAAAAGGCAAATTACAAAATTCCTTAATTCCTTCCCAAAGCGTCAAAATTCCAATGCAAGTCAATGGTAAAACTCATGCATTGACTTCGTCATATTCCACAACACAAACAGAGTATTAAATGGTTCAAAACTTCTACTAGAACTCCATGGCTAAACTGCAGGATAAGTTCTCGCCATGGATCATTAAAATACAATTTTTTTCCCCAGATCCTCATACAATCAACCCAAAATTCTTACTGAAACTATTAGTTTATATTCAATATGCCAACTAGTCACCCTCAAATTAAAAAGAAAATTACCAAATAGGTGATCACTCACGAGTAGCATCAAGGGAATATATATATATATATATATATATATATATATATATATATATATATATATATATATATATATATATATATATATATATCCAACAAATATAATATGAAATGCAGCTCCTAAGGATGCAAAAGCTTGGCGGAATCAACACTGTATTCTCTAGCCTATCACTTAGAAACTCTGAATCAAACAATGTTGCACAAGCATCTTCATGTTTATAAACACTTCAAGTTAACGCTAGTAGTTCTACTAGAACTACGGTGGAAATTAAGAAGAAAGAAGGTGAATTTTAAAATGCAGTGGACAAAAAGAAATGCATCATGAGAGGCAAAGATACTGATAATTCAACCCTGATTTGGAGAAGTCAATTAACATCCTTGGGAGCAACTTAACAAGATCATATCAACTATAGAAATACAATGCAACACTACAGGCATGAACAAGTTACCAGCGATTGAGACGAGACAATTAAGTAGTCAAGGAGAAACAAACCAAGACGCCGAAGGGGAGGGGGCACGCCGCGCCCTTCATGAGTTCCGGGAACAGCTGCTCCCGTGCGACCACCTTCGGATCGCCGAAGCGAGGAAGTTCCTCCCGACCATGCTGCTGATGCGAGCCTTCCACGGCGACGTCGGCCGACTGGTACTACTCGTCGGGAGCTCGCTCCGATCAACCGTGTCCGGAACCAGCTTGTCGTCGCCGTCATCTTCTAAAACCCCACTCTCACTCACACTCCCTTCCTGCAACTCGGCGGCGCTGAGATCCGTGTCCAAATTGATGGCCAGCGAGCTCCTCACGGTCCGCAGCCACTCGGCGCACTCCGGAGTGACCCCGCGGCACTTCTTGATCTTCACCTTGACCAGTTTAGGGCAACCGTCGGCGAGGGCCCCCAATCCGACGTCCGTGACGGGGCAGCCCTTGACGCAGAGCTTCTTAAGGGCGGCGCACTTGGCGGCGACGCAGGCGAGCTCGGCGTCGCCGAAGGTGTCGCAGCCGCAGAGGGCGAGGCGCTCGAGGGCGCGGCAATTGGCGGCGACGGGCTCGAGGCTGCGGGCGGTGGGGTTGACGCCGATGAGGACGAGTTCCTGGAGGTCGGGGCAGGCGCGGGCGAGGGCGGAGAGGCTGGGGTCGCCGATGCGGTTGGTCTTCCAGCCGTCGAGGTGGACCTTGCGGAGGCGGCGGCAGCGGGCGAGGAGCGGGGCGAGGCCGGCGTCGGTGCACTCGGGGGTCTTCACGAGGTGGAGGACGTGGAGGTCGGCGCAGAGGGCGAGGGCGGCGAGCCCGCGGTCGCTGACCTGGAGCTTCTCGAGGTGGACCTCCGCGAGCGCCGGGGCGGCGGCGGGGAGCGCCTCGAGGAGGGGGTCCCAGTCGCCGGAGCAGCGGAAGAGCTTCAGGCTCTTCAGGTTGGGGGCGCCGAGGATGAGCGGGGCGAAGCACTGCGCGTTGTACAGCTCCTTGAAGCAGATGGATCGGAGCGAGGACGAGGCCGGGGCCGGCGCCGCGGTGTCGCCGGCGCTGTCGTCGTCGTCGTCGTCGAAGAGGAGGAGCGGGGAGTCGAGGCCGCGGAGGCGCTTGAGGGAGAGCTCCTCGAGGAGCGGGCAGCCGCGGAGGACGGCGAGGACGCCCGGGGCGCCGAAGGAACAGGAGGCGACGGAGAGCTTGCGGAGGGCGGGGGCGGCGGCGGCGAGGCCGGACATGCCGGAGTCGGAGAGCGAGCGGCAGGAGCGCAGCTTCAGGCGGGTGAGGGCGGGGCAGCGGAGCGCCACGGCCGCCAGCGCCGCGTCGCCGATGCTGTCGGAGCGGCGGTCGCAGCGGAGGGCGAGGCGCGAGACGGCGCAGAACCGGCGCCCGAAGAGCGCCGGGGCCGCCTCCAGCAGCGCCGCCCTGGCGTCCACGGCGATCCGCCGCCGGCTCTGCCCCTCCACGCCCAGCCACCGCCGGCACACCAGCGCGCACCGGTTGCGGTCGCCGGGTCCCAGCCCGTGGAATATCACCGCTAGCAGCTCGTCCGGCAGCTCCGCCGTGTGGTCCCGCCCCCCCTCCTCCGCCGCCATGGCCGGCGCCGCCTCCGCCTCCTCCACCGCCGTCACCCCTCCGGAGGGGCAACTGTAGGGTTGTTTAGTGCGGAGCCCGAGCGACGATGAAGAGGAAGAGGAGGTGGATGAGGGAGCGGAGGCGATTTGGCCCATCGATATTGCTTTTCAGAAGAAGACGAAGCGGAGCGCCTCCGCCATTTTCCTTTTTCCTCTTTTTTCTTTTTTTTTTTTTTTTCTTCTTTTCCGGATCTGAACTCTGACGAAGCACTGGTTTGTGCTGCTGCCGCTACGGAGCGACGAGGCGGACTCCAAATGGTAATTAAATCCGGTTGTTTCCCTTTTGTGCCCGGGATTATTATATTTGTCTTCTAATGCTGAGGTTAGTGTTTCCGTATTTATTTGTTTAATAAATGGGATTTTTTCCGGACCCAGGGGGGGGAAAAAAAAGGGATAAAAAATAAAAGGAAGAGGACTCAAATGAAAGGAAAAGATGCAGTGTTGGGAACACCTTGTTAGGGCCGTAGAGTATAAGAGGGAGCCCTATTAGTTATTTACATCTCGGAGCCAAGGCGGATTATTTATATGAGCGGTGATGTGGACCGTAGAGCGGTCGATGGGCAGAAATTATTGCATGGACCGCGGTCTATACATATTTTTCTTAAAAATAATAAGAGAAAAAGAAATGGAGCTGGACTACAATACTATTAATAGCAAAAGATTTTTTTTGCTATCACGTAAAATTTTTAGATTAATTTCTTTCACCATTTCTAATTATTGAATTAAATATTATAATCCAGTGGGAACCACTCAATCCTAAGATAATCACTCAACTCTAAGGGCATGTTTGGTTCATGATTGGAATAGAAATGAAAATTGGAATTGGATTATTTTTGAATGTGAAATGGAATGATGAATCATCCAAAAATGTTTGGTTCATTATTGGAATGGAAATTGGAATGAAAATTTAAAATTTTTTAGAGATGGTTTTGATTAAGAAAGAAAAAAGTGATGAAGGGAGAAGAGGTAGGTGTTGGTGAAAGAGGATTTTGAATAATTTACTTTTGAATAAGTCAATCCTGAATTCAAAATCGGATTGGATCATAAATGGATTTGGCCATTCCCATTCCGGAGTGGAATGGAAATTAGAATTCGATCCCTATAAAACAAACGGCAACTATCGGAATCAGTGAATTCCATTCCAATTCCATAGTCTAAAATAGACGAACCAAACATGCCCTAAGAGATTAATATTATTCTAATTCTATAATTTTTCATCCAAAAATTAAAAACTTGATAGTGAACGAACTTTTTGCTATTAATAATATTCCAGCGCAACTCAAAGAAATGCACAAAGGTTCAGTGTAGTTTAGCTATTTTGTAAATAGCTATTTAAAGTTTTGTAGTTTGACCTCATAAACTTTATTAAGTGGTTCGGTTGGCGTCTTTTCGAAATCAAAATTACTAATTATACAGACATTTTGATTGCATGACATGCATATTACTTTATAAAACTCTGAAATATGAAAAATTTTAATTTTTTTCTTCTGATAGGTAATATTTTCTTATATATTTTAAAAGTACGTCAAATTATATGCATAATGTATGAATAAAACAGTGGTTGTATAATTAGTAATTTTAATTAAAAAGAGCGATGTAATATCTGTATACAATTAATTTTAAAAAATACTTAAATATCTTAGCGTTATTGTAGTATTGATATTAACTGTTATTATAAATTTCAATTTATTTGTGCCATCAGATTAAGCAGAATCGATAGGATTTAATTTGGATTTTGAAGTTTCAATTCTTATTAGACTAAGATTAGGATTACCCTAAGGGTCCGTTTGGTTCGAGTTATGTAATATTACAAAGTATCTTGATATATCCAGGTATCTTAGATTTCGGCGTGAGATTACTACTGATGCTGTATTAGCGCGTTTGGTTTAATATAGTAATGTAATACTAGATTACAGTATTGATAGCATTAATATGTTTGGTTCAGTTTATAAAATTTAGTAATCTTGACATAAAAGTATAGTTTTTCCCAAAATTGCCTTTATTGTGGTCATTTGAATATTATTTTTTGCGGAAATAACAAATGAAGGGAAGGAGATCGTGATGATTACTTGGGAGGACGACGCAATAGAAGATAATAGGTGTTCGTGCGAGAGAGAGAGAGACGTCGAGAGAGAGAGAGCGAGAGAAAGCAGCGTACGAGAGAGAGGGAGGAAGGCGAGAGAGAGATGAAAATAATACTGTTAATTAGATTTGGATTTATTGGAGAGTAAAATTATCATTTTACATAATATGTAGTATTAACGGGTTTCAGTAATGCAAGATACACGACCCACCTGCTATTCATATTTTCGATGTAATCCTACTCAATTTGTAATGCTACATTAACGACTAGATTATATAGCGGATTAACCAAACACAGTTATCCTGGCAGGATTGCAATCCTGCCAGGATAACTCGAACCAAACGCACCCTAATATGTGTTTGGGGATGTGTACAGCTAGGGTTTTGACTGGCTTCTCTATGTGCACTTGAGAGAGCGACGACAATTGGGAACGAATCCGGCAATCGCGAGACGAGAAAATGAGAGAGAGGAGTCCTCTTTATTCTTCTCTCTTTCTTCATCTTCTTCTTCTTCCTCTCTTGCTTCTTTATTTTCCCAATGTTGGCAATGTCAACTACTAACTAGAGATAATGTATAACTTTTAAATAAATTACATTCAAAATATAATAGTAACTAAAATTTAAACGAGAGGGAAAAAAAAGTGTAAAAAGTGCGATCTTTATGAGAAGTTCTAGGTGTAAAGACTTTGTACTTGTCAGGAAAAAATATTATTCCGTAAAAATTAAACGTTCTCTTGTGTTGAAACATTGGTGAGGACGTAGGAAAACTATTGAACTTCGAAACAAATCGACCACGTGCTTTGAGTTTGATATTTTCTAACTCTTCTAATTTTCTTTTATTGCGGTTCTATCAAATTTGATTTTATTATATTTTATTTTAGAAACTTAATTCACCTCCCCTCCTCTCTTAAGTAACCATTAGGCTAACAAACACACAACCGAGAGCTAAAATCCGCTGGTCTTTTATTAGCGGACTAACAATCACTAGGCTAATAAACATACAAGTAAAAATCACTGTTCCTAACACAACTGGCAAAAGCTTGATAGTTGGTACCCGAGGTCCCAAGTTGGAATCTTAATTGATACACATTTTTAGCTAAGTTTATTTCTAAATAAAATAAACAAATTGGATAGCATGCTACCTATCTCTTAATTAAAAAAAAAAAAAAAAAAAAAAACCATACAAGTAAGGGCTTCGTTACAAGTTAA
Source organism: Ananas comosus (assembly GCF_001540865.1). Classification (NCBI taxonomy): domain Eukaryota; kingdom Viridiplantae; phylum Streptophyta; class Magnoliopsida; order Poales; family Bromeliaceae; genus Ananas; species Ananas comosus. The sequence goes on from NC_033639.1 coordinate 7,148,529, forward strand.
ATTGACAACTAGAAAAGCAACCATTAGGCTAACCAGCGGGCGAGTTCTTTAAGTCATTCACTTTATTTTTGTCTATTAGCACATTATCAGAGCTAGGCTGTTACACTATCGGTAGCATGAAGACCTCCGTACTATCAAGTTGTTTTCAATAATACAGCTTCTAAGTCGATGATCGATTCCGTTAGATTTGATCTACACTATTGAAAGTATAACTAAATTTTATAACTTTTCGACACTATTCAGCTAGTGATCAAAAAGTCTCAAAATTAATAATTTTAATAATCGATGTGATATATTTGTGAATTTAACAAGGTAAAACAATCATAATTTGATAAAATTTTTATTAATTTTTTTTCACTATTTAGAGTAAAATTAGTATCTTTAATCTTAAATTCAAGTCTTTTATTATTTTTTATGAAATTTTTATTTTTAACCGTTCATTTTTAGACTACGTGTTTAATAGATAAATGATAACAAAAAATTATGCAATTCCCTTTTCAAATACTTTAATAGTGTAGATCAAGTCTAACGAAGTCGATTTTCCATTTGAAAGCTGCATCATTAACAAAAAATTAGTAGTACGGAGGCCTCCGTATTATCAATAGTATAGCAACCAAACTCCACATTATAGAATATTGAGTTGTATTTTTTTTTCATAGCAAGTTCGCATGTCTCACTCTAAGAACCTATTGATTTTGACGAAGTGGGAAACTTGAATGTCCAATATTAGTAACAGCGACTGTGATATTGAATTCCCAACCTCTTAAAAGATACACACCGAGAATAAACAATTACTAATGTACCGATCGTCCCTAATGTAAGTGACAGAATTTGAAATTTGATACCCAAAGTTTCAAGTTCCAAGCATAGTTGGCTTCACATTTTAAACTAAGTTTATTTCTAAGAAAATAAACAAAACGAATAGCATATTATATTTCTCTAACAAAAAAACTATTACAGAATGTATAATTAATAAAAGCATTAATCGTATATTTGACCAGGGCAGGAGCAATAATAAAGCAATGCTGTCTATCTATTACTATATACTAAAATGCCTTGGGGGTAATATCTCTATGTTAACACGTGTCCTATCTATATTTACTCTGCACCCGGTGTACCATACATCCTATAATAATTTTTATTTTATTTTAATATAAAGGCATTTAAAATAAGATAACATAAATTTAATTAATGAAATTTTATTCTAAAATTTTATTTTTGACAATTCTATCTAACATTTTATTTTGACATTTTTATCAGATAAATTTGCCGGTGTGTATCACATACACTAAGTGCACGCATAATTTGCAATCGAGAGGAGTACTGTTTGTGGACATGTGTCCATCCATAGGTGCACCCAGTGCACCATGGACCCAATAAAAAAATATAATTTTATTTTAGTGAATATATTTTAAAATTTATAAATATTAATATATAAACATTTTAAAATTTATAAAATAAATTGAATTAATTAAATTTTTAGTTTTGACATCTCTACTGTATAAGTTTACTGGTGCATATGAGATGTATGTGTACACTAGATGTAGCCAATGAACTCCACTAAAGGCCTAATATCTATTGTGGAGCGACCCTCCATTTCTAGACAAATGTCCTTTCCATAAATTCGGTGTACTCGATGCACCATAAATTATATAGAAAAATTTATTTTATTTTATTATTTGCATCTAAATTTTATAATTTTTAATATGTAAAAATTTAAAGTACTATACAGTAAATTTTCTTAATTTTATTGTTGACATCTCTATTATATAAATTTATTGGAGCATTGTTTGTGGACAGATGTCCATTCTATTAATGCATCTAGTGCATCATGGACACAATAAGAAAATTATAGCTTTATTCTAGTGAATATATCTAAAATTTATAAATATTAATATATAGACATTCTAAATACTATAAAATAATTTGAATTAATTAATTTTTTATTTTGCCATCCCTATTATACAAATTTACTGGTGTGCATGAAATAAATATGTATATTAGGTGCAGTTAATGAGTTCAACTAAAAATCACTTTAAATTAGACCTCTCAACTATGTTAATTTGATTAATATCTCACCAATCGTGAATTATTTCGATGTGAGTTATTTTTTAAAATTGGTTGAAAATTTTGTTAGATTTAACATTCTCATTACCTATCTACCATTAAATTAATTAAAAATTTTCTTTACTTTTTGTCAATTATCTGTTGGAAGTCCAAATTTTAGAAAAATTATATCTAATTTCTCCAAAGTCGGTATGCTTTAGAAAATTTTAAAATTTAGGGAACTCAAGTATATAGCATACCAACAAATAAAATCCGTAACAAAATCCTATATTTTAGAATTAAATATTAATACAAATGTATACTTAATAATAATATATATTATATTTTATAAATAAAATTAAGAATATATTCATACATCAGTAGCAAAGCGCGGGTACATCGCTAATATATTTAAAAAGTGAATGTAAATTTCAACATCCTGCTTATTTTTAAATATTAAAAAATTTATTTTTAAATAAATTAATGTAAAATTTATAGTATACTTTTGAATGTACACGGCGCGTGTGTGCGCGTCCGCGCAGCTTACTTGTCCGAGCAATTTGACGCGGTCCAGAATCAAAGCGCGACTGAAGAGCAGCCCAAAAGTTCGCCATGCGCGTCACGTACGTCTTTTTTTTTCCCTGGTTTTTTCTCCTAAATTTTTCTCCGTTCAAAGCTCAGAGTGTAAGCACCAAACACTACTCAACGAGCTAAGAATTAAGAATAAGAAAAAGAAGATGAGTACAATAAACGTGGGCTCGGCTTTGGCCTCTCATTTTAGTCAAAGGCAAAACAATTCTTCAGTGTAACAGTTTGATTAATTTGAACACAAAANTGTGAACTAGTCATTAGTGTTCTTTCAGCCTATTATTTTTTTAGTAAATTTTTTGGCTAATTTGCATAAAAAATTCACAAGTTTTGAGCTTTTGAAAAATTGAACCGTCTTTTTCGATTTTGTAGATTCGGACTAAATTTTCAGCAAACTAATTAAAATATCCTTATTCTTTTTTCTCTCTCTTTTTTTTTCTCTGGTTCTTTTTTTTTTTCTGTCCGAAAAGGCAGCGAAAGCAGAGGCAGTTCGTCTCGCCTCTGCCCTACACACCCTCGCCCTCGACCGCGCCCGCACCTCCCGCCCTCCTCGCCTCTGACCCTGCCGAGGCCACACCGCTACCTTCTTTTTTTTCTCTCCGACCCTCCACCACCGCTTTTGCGGCCCTCTCCGATGGTAATGAGGACGACAACGCATTCTCTTCTTCCACATCTACTACAGCAGATTTTGTACCTACCAAACCCACTTCTGGGAACCCACGTCCCCACCACCGTCGTTGACGATAAAGAGGAAGCACTTCTCGGCGCCAAAAAACTCGCCAGCGAGGAAAGAGGCACGCGGCCCACCCGCCTACGCTATAGGGCGGCGGCGAGCGTGGCCTCGACGGTGTCAGAGACGAAGAGGGCGAAGGTTGAACAGGAGCATCTCTAAATTAGCACTTTTGTTTGTTTAAAATAAAAAAAAAAATTTAACAAAAAGCCAAAACTAGAGAATAATGAAGAAAATCAGAGAAAAAGAAAGAAAAAAATGAAGTTGCACTGTTAAGATTAAATTGCAGTATTTTAAAAGAACGTCACATTATTATGGACGTAAGTTGCACTCTTTGAAATATAAATTGCACCCCTTAAAATGAAAGTTGCACTCTTTAAATAAAAATTATACTTTTTGAAAGATATTTATACAATTTTTTTTTTCTTGTTGCACTATTTGAGATGTAAACTGTACCCTTTAAGAGAAAAATAGTGTAAATATCTCTCAAAAAGTGCAACTTTCGTTTAAAGAGTACAACTTTTATCTTAAAAAATGCAATTTATATCTCAATGAGTACAATAAAAGGAGAAATAGTGTAAATGTCTCCCAAAGAGTACAATTTTTATTTAAAGAATGTAACTTTCATCTTAAATGGTGCAATTTACATCTTAAATAGTGTAACTTATACCCATAATAATGCAATGTTCTTTTAAAACAGTGCAATTTTATCTTAACAGTGCAACTTCACCTTTTTTCTTCTTCTTCTCTGATTTTCTTCATTATTCTCTAGTTTTTAGCTTTTAGTTATTTTTTAAAATTTCTTCTCTCGCAGAAGCTGTAGCACAGTCCTCAAGTGCTCCTCATGCTCAGCATCACTCCGGGAGTAAATCAAGATATCGTCAATGAAGACTATTACAAATCTATCCATGAACGGTTTGAACACTCTGTTCATCAAATCCATGAATGCGGTAGGGGCATTTGTCAATCCAAAAAGCATGACCGTAAACTCATAATACCTGTACCGAGTCCGAAAAGCTGTCTTGGGAACATCCTCGGCCCTCACCCGCAGCTGGTGGTAACCGGACTGGAGATCAATCTTCGAGAAGACACAAGATCCTTGTGTCTGATCAAACAGATCATCAATGCGCGGCAAAAGATACTTGTTCTTGATGGTCACCTTATTTAGCTCCCGGTAATCTACACATAACCTGAGAGAACCATACTTTTTCTTTACAAATAACACCGGCGCTCCCCAAGGCGATACACTAAGTCTCACATACCCCTTATCCATCAGATCCTGAAGCTGCGCCTTTAGCTCTCTCAGCTCCGCCGGTGCCATTGGATAAGGTACCTTTGAGATTGGTGCAGTTTAAGGAACTATATCAATCACGAACTCAATCTCCCTCTCCGGCGGCATTGTAGTCAACTCTGGAGGAAACACATCCGGAAACTTGCGGACTATAGGAATATCCTAGAGTCTCGGCGCCGCCGTAGGTACCTCAGCAACTGTTGCTAGAAAAGTGATGCATCCTCTACTCATCAGCTGTCGAGCCCTCGCGGAAGAAATTCAAATGGCAAACAACGTGCTCCTGCAGCCCCTAAAAGTGAACTCCTCCTGCCTGGCTCGCGAAACATCACCGTCCTCGCTCCACAATCGATAGTAGCAAAATACCGCACCAGCCAATCCATACCGAGCACAACGTCAAAGTCCTGCAGCTGCCCTAACACCAACAGGTCTGCGGGCAAGATCCACGAATCCAACTGCACCGGACATGACCAACAATACTCTGCAACCTGTAACACATGGTCGGGAATCTGCACCTCTCGTGCATGTGACAATGACCCTAACTCTAAACCATGCAACAATACAAATGCTCGACTAACAAAGAAATGCGATGCACCGGTATCAAAAAGTGTACGAGCTCTAATACTAGAAATCAAAATAATACCTGCCACCAGCCGGTTGGCTGCTGTAGAGTCCTCCACTTGGGCTGCATAGACCCTGCCACTCGGAGCCTACTGTCGCCGCTCACCCTGACGCGACACAAATGCCATATCCTACTGGCGGTATCTCGACGGTGCCCCGTAAGACTGCGGGGATGCTGGCTGTGCAGATACTGTAGATGGTGCTGGTGATGCTGCTCGAGGACAAGCTGATCTCATATGCCCAGGCAGACAGCAACTTTAACACATGCCCTCTCTCTGCTCGCACTGCCGGGGCTAGTGGGGTCCTCTGTGGCTGTCCCTGCTGACGGGATCCCCCAGAACGCTAACGCCCCGAAGACCCACGACTTTGAGAGCGTGATCGTGGCGGTCTCGGCAGATACCTATTGCTCGACTGTTCTGCATCATCTAGACAAAGGCGCTTTCGGTTCTCACTCTACCCCACGGCCTGAGTCCTCTCCCGAATGGAATCATCACCTCTCTTAACCCAAAGAGCCTGCTCCATCGACGCATCTAAGGTCCGCAACCTCTGCGCATGAACCAACCGGAAGATCTCGGGCCTCAAACCCTGCTCAAAGAGGTAAACTCAGTGCGCCTCATCCCTGGCCACGAACGACACACAGTTCAGGAGTCGTGTGAACTCCGGAATGTACTCCTGAACTGTCCGCTCACCCTGCTGGATCTTCTTCAGATCCTCCTCGAGCTTATGTTTCACAGTGTTGAAAAAATACATCCCGAACAGCATTCCACAGAACTCGTCTCACTTTATCTGCAGCGCTACTAGGCTATAGTCTCGCCTCATCCTCCTCCACCAGGCGTGAGCTTCGCCTGACAAACAGTGGACTCCCAGATGTACCTGCTCTCTCTGAAACAAATAGATCCTCACATAGCTTCTCCATCGCACTGACACCCAGCCCTCAACCACCCAGGCCTCAATGCAACTGCTATCGAAGATTGGCGGATCAAAACGGCAAAACCGAGCAAGCCTCTCTGTCAACCGCTCCTACTCGGCCTCTGTCATCTATACTGGCCCCCTAGTAGGCACAACGGGTGCCACAGGAATCTCCACTGGCGGGGGTACAACTGCGGCTGGTGCTGCCGCAGGAGTAGTCGGGGGTAGAACTAACCTCTCACACATCCTCTCCAACAACTCCCACTGTCGCCTCGTCACCTCCGTCAAGGCGGCCAACTGTGCATTCCAATCAGGAGGTGCACCCACCTCAGGTCGGGCCGTCTGCTCCACAACAGCGGATGCACTCGCCTTTGCCTGCTACGGCATCTCAGGAGGTACAGCACGATCCCGAGTCAACTGTGCACGATCCCGCGTAGACGTTCGACTTCGGAGACGGTACATAACTGCAAGAAATAGAACGGGGATAGATCAAACAAACACTCTCGACCCAATCAACGAAAGTCTAAATGGCGGCCTCTGTTTCTCCTCAAAATTATGTCGTCTGCAGCCAACATAATTTTTCTGGACCGAAATAGAAACTCCTTCAATCACTCCATCCGCTTTAGGAGGAGTTAAAACAATCAATCAGTGACTTTCGCGATAAATCACGCCTCTCGCGTCTTGCTTTCCTAAGGTTTGCAAACTTAGGTTTCCTAGGTCCCAACGACCTAATGCAAAGTTCTGATACCAACTTAATCTGTCACGTCCCGAATTTCACGTTTCCTGGGCCCGTTGACAAATCCGCCGTATATAAAGAAATTTCTCCTATATACGAAGCGATAGCTGTACCTGTAAAACATACAATACTACGACCGGTAATATAGAGCTGCTAGAAGACAAAGATATCCAGGTAGAAAAAGACAGTTCACTATACATACAACATCCAGTACACAAAAACTCGCCCAGCAAGATACAGTAAAGGTATGTATATGAACTCAAAAACCACACTACCTGAAGCGGGTAATCCTCTAGCTCGGCGACTCGTCGGTAGGGCTTTCGCTCGCAACGCCCTTGCCACGATCTGCCTCAGAAGATTCAACAGCCGGAACCGGAGGCTCTGCAAAAACAGTGGTAACAACTCGGCGTGAGAACTACTGTAAACACAAGTAGTCCTCAGTGGGTACCGCCCTCAACAACGTCGGTCCACCCACTAAGTCTACAGAAGGGAGCAAGAATAGTAGGAAAATGCTGGGAGAAAATCTATAGCTAAAAGCCACTACACTATCATGCTCTACTCTAACCAACTGTAGTAAATGTCAATCCTGACCCGATCTCACTGGGACTGTAAGCATACCCGTCCCTGGGACTGTGAATACACCCGTCCAGCCCGGTTGCAACTATACAGCTATCTCCACACTAAGCAGTCAGTGGAGAGCAAGTCCAACCTGCCCGAACGACACTAACACGAAAACACAACGCCCGTCTCCGGAGTGGCACTCCTAGGAGCTACCCAACCGAGTACGCAGCGTATCTCTGTCAAGCTCAATCAGGCTCTTACAAGCCAAAGTCAAGTAAATCAGGTTCAACTAGTCTAACAACCAACAGGTCGCGTGCCCTCGGCACAATCTGACGCCAAAACAGCGTTATGGGTCACCGTCAATCCAGACGGCACCCAACAGTCCGGAACAGTCTAAATGCTACTGTAAAAATACACTCGGCATCCCAGCACGAGCGTAACTGAAATCTAAACTACCTGGGGTATCCACCACGCTAATACTACGGCGATACAAAATAACAACGGCTCCTAGAGCTAAATCAGGTAGTTTAAACATGTGACAGGTTCGAATCGCAGGTTTTCTCCTAAGTCATATCCAAGTCCGACATATGCAAGTAGATATAGGCAAACAACAAGACTCCAATTCAGATTTTATGAACGACTATACTAAATCAATGAATTTAGCAATTGCAATATACAACATACTACCTCGCACACATGCCGACTATATAAATGCACTTAGAAGCTAAACCGACGTTTAACCCACCTCAAAAGCTAAACCCAATCCGGCGCGACGCCGCGAACGGCGGAATCGCACCCTCGCCCGGCCTCCTCGCGATGCTACGATGATGAACGCACACTCGAACAGCATCGAGGCGAGACGTCGGCGACACTCGAACTCCAACCGAGCTCCTCCACAATTGGTCAAGCTAGAGAGAGAGAGGGAAGGAAGCAGGGGAAATAATCTCTCAGCTCTCCTCACACCTGTATATAGCTGGGGGAAAAGAGTGATATGAACGAGGCATGGCAAAGACCAATTTGCCCCTCACCTACCCTAGTGTACCGGTACACGGGCATTTGTACCGGTACAAATGGCAACCCGAGAACAGATGCGCAGGTTCTGGCAAAAATGTACCGGTACACCTCGATGGCTGTACCAGTATAGGAAGTGTACCGGTTACAACAGGCAGAAACAGCCTTTTTCCAATTTGCAATGCTCACACCCTGCTCTCGCGTCGTAATGAGTCCGTTTAGCGTCTAATTCGCACCAACGCGACTCAAACTTGTCACGACATTCTCCAGAGCTGTCGACAAGCCTCAACAGCTGAACTCCAGGGATACCAAAAAAAGATATTACTAAAAAATATTTGGAATATTTGAGAAAAATATAGATGAAAATGAAAAAAAGATATTACTAACAAAATATATATTTTATATTTGATAAATGTATAAATGTAAATGAGAAAATACTAAAAAAAGATATACTAAAACAGTATAAAAGTATATTAAAAAAAAATTCAGTTTAGATCAAAATACCTCTCCAAATGTGGAGAAGGTGGCGAATGCGACAATATGCCATTGTCGGCGATGATAATGACGATATGCCGGTGCCAATGTATAAATATAAATGAGAAAATACTAAAAAATAAATATACTAAAATAGTATAAAAGCATATTAAAAAAAAGTTCAGTTTAGATCAAAATACCTCTCCAAATGTGGCAACGGTGGCGAAGGCAACAACATGCCAGTGTCGGCGATGACGATGACGATATGCCTGTGCCAGCGACGGGGACAAATGAGAAAGGATATTAGTAAAAAAAATATTTGACAATATTTGAAAAAAATACAGGTGAAAATGAAAAAAGATATTACTAAAAAAATATATACTGATGATTTGCGCAATTAATGTGAGAGATAAAAGGTCATGAAGATACACACTTATCAGCATTTAAAAATCTTAAAAAGTAAAACAAAGTATACGAAAGACGAATTGGGTAGGAAATTATATTATGACATATTAAAATGAATTAGTTGGACCAAAATACCTTTCCAACTATGGCGAAGGTGATCGAGAACGACGATGAGAAACGAATAAAATATTACTAAAATAATATATTTGAGAAAACGTATAGTGAAATGAAAAAGGATATACTTTATTATATTTAAGAAACGTATAGATGGAGATGAGAAAGTATTAAAATAAGATATACTTTATGTATGGATAAGTATTATGATGAGATAAAATTGGGTATGGATAAGAATTAAGATATTTTCTATATAATTAAAATTTTAATTATGTTTACTTTTAAAAGTTAAAATTTAATTTCGATCCACTTTAAGTTTGAAATTCAAAAATTTTAAAATTTGTAAAATTTAATTTTGATTTACTTTAAGATTTAAATTCAAATATGTGGGTAGTGAAGATATTATATATTTTTGAGAAATCCAAAATTTAATGAATTATTTAAAATAAATGGTTCAAAATTTCTGACGATGAAAAAATTAGTAAAAAAGATAGAGACATTTTCGGAAAGAAATTCATGTTTAATTCAAAATTCAAAATTTAATTTTGATCTACTTTAAGATTTAAGTTCAAATGTGAAGATAATGGAGATATTATATGTTTATGACGAACTCAAAATTTCTGGACATAAAAAATTAGTTAAAAAGATAGAGATATTTTCGTAATAAAATTCATATTTAATTTAAAATTTAAAATTTTATTTTGATTCATTTTAATATTTAAATTCAAATGCGAGGATATATTTAATTCAAAATTATGATAGGTTGAAAAAAAATTTGAGAAACAAAGAGAAAAGATTAAAATTTTGATGAGATATTTGAAAAACGCATGGATATTACGTGTGAGAAAGGTTAACCGGATATTATGTATGTGGTTGATGTTTATGATAGGTAGATTAATGAGATATTTGAAAAATTTACGGATATTACGTTGAGAAAAGATTGACGGGTACGGATATTATACGTGAGAAAGAAAATATTTGAGAAACGCGTAGATAGAAAATATGATATAAATATAAGTGTATTATTGTCGCAAAAAATGACAGATACTTTTATTTTCAATCGTTAGATAAGATCTAATGGCAAAAAAAAGATACCTTTATTTGAGAATAAATTATTACTTAGTTGGAAAAAAGAAAATATTCAAAACTTACGCTTTTATAAATAGTATAGATAGAAAATGTTCACTTCACCCCTACCTTAGTGCTCCATTAAGGTTCTGTTTATAAAATATTATTATATATTATTTTATACCAAAAATACCCTCAGTCTCTTCTTCTCAACGGTTGTCACATCTTTCCTCGCTGCCTCGCCCTCCTCCGCTGCCTCACCCTGCCCCACATCGTCGTCCGCGCCCACAAATACCCCCTCGCCCTCCTCTGCCGCCTCGCCTTCGCCCTCGCCCTCGCCCTTTCCCACCTCTCCATCCACGCCCACCTCGATTTTCTTCCTATTGTCGTTGAAATGGAGAGGGGGGTGAGGGTGTAGAAGGAGAAAAGAAGAAGGTGGAGAAGAAAATGGAGACAAATTGTGGTTGATCAAGGCGCGAAAACTGAAAGAGAAGGGGCAGCGGATGAGCAAGATTAGGATAGAGACGAAGATATAAGGGACAAATTGGTCATTTTATCATCACAGTTTAACACCGTACCCCTTGTGAACATTTTTTATTTTATAAGGAGGCAAAGTGTAGGTTTTTAAATAACAGGGGAAGTAAAAAAGCGGGTATTGACAGAGAGATTTTATGTAATTTAGCCTATTTATAATTGCATGGAGCCGAAAGGCAGTCAATTTGTCTCATAGTAAATCTAACGGCAGAAAACTCGATAGTACCAAATGCTTAGTCGTATCGACAGTATCCCAGTCGGACTCTCTCTCTCTCTATATATATATATATGAAGAAAATTTTGCATAGACTAATTAATTAGATAATTTTATAGGACTGTAAATATAAAAAAATAAGAATTAAAAAATTTAAACAAAGTTGGAAGAAAAAAATTGAAGAAACAAAGGAATGTAAGAAAAATATAAGAGCTATTAGTAAATAAAATTATTTTCTAAGAGTCTATGTGAAAAAGAAATGGAGAAAAATATCATTAAAATAATATAAATAAGTTTTAAGAATAAATAATGAACACAGGATAGTAAGAGAGAAATTGTCTTTACACCAAGTGCATGTAAAAGTATTTTTTTTCAGCACATTTATAAAACTTTGCCAAAAAAGCAAAAAATCTAGTAATCTTTACATCTAGAAGTTTATATTTTATAGATTGTATTTATCAGATTAAATCTTAATTTTGTTATATTAATTATTAAAAAAAGGTTTGGTTCATGCAATGAATTGCTAGATCTAATACAAGAAATATTTTTTTTTTTTAGTTGGGAAGGATATTGAGAGACAGAGAGAGGAAAGGAAGAGAGAGAGAATGTGTCTTATACACTATTAAATATATAATTATTTTTTTTGCACCGCATTTATAAAAGTTTATCATAGAAGCAAAAATCCAATAATTTTCATATTTAGACTTTTTTTGTAATATCCTTGGTTTGGAGTTGGTAAAGGGATAAGGATGCCACCTATACCCCTCCCCCCGATAGTTATCTTCAACTAAGTATGTATAATTAGCTTTTTCTCCTCTCTCTCTCTCTAGTTTGAGTATATACTTGGTAGAGGCCACGACGGTTGGAGTTCGGATCGACGTCGATTTCACGCCGGAGAGCCGTTTGAGCCTACGTGCGTTGTGGTAGCGCCATTGGAGGCCGGACGAGTGCGTGTTTTCCCTTCTTTCGACTTCTCACCATCGTTGGATTAGCTTTTCAAGGTGGGTTAATGTAATGCTTACCGAATTCTGCAGATTTCCTCCTAATTCTATATGTTGACAGCATGTATTTTTCTGCTTTGTATAACATGTTTAGTAGCTCGATTTCTTGATTTGCATTATTCTTAAATGAAATCTGAATTGGAGCTTAGAATGTTAGATAAATTATACATGTTGGGCTTGAAATTGATTTAGGAGAAAACATATAGATCCTACACTGTCACTTTCTGAAAAAGTACCGGATTTAGCTGCTGAAGCTGTTGCGCCTTGTATCTACGCTATTAGTGCGCATTTGATACTTGGATAGCTTCTGAAGTTGTTGCGCTTTGTATCCACGATGTTAGTGCGCATTTGATACTCGGATAGCTTCTGAAACTATCGCGCTTTGTATCCACGCTGTTAGTGTGCATTTGATAGTCGGATAGCTTTAGGCGCTGTGGTTCTTTTGTATCGCCGCTGTTTGTATGCAGTCGATATCCAGATTAGTGTAGGATGAGTTTACGTTCGTACTGAAATACCGAGCTCATTTTGTAGTAGTGTGTAGACTGCTTCAGACTATCGGGTGTCTTCACGGTTGACGGTGGACCCAGATTTCTGTACTTGCATCAGATTGTGCCGAGGGCACGTGAGCTTTGGTTGTGAGACACGCTGCATACTCGATTTGGTAGCGCCCACAAGTGCCACTCCGGAGTCGGGCTTAGTGCTTTTGCGTTGATGTCGATTTGTCCTGGTTGGACTTGCTCTCCACTGACGACCTAATTTGGTGGCAGTTAGTGTAGCTTCGATAGATGGGACGGGTGTGTTTACAGTCCCTAGTGAGATTGGGTTAGGTTTTGCATTTTTTCTACAGACAGATAGTGTTGGATCACGATAGTATAGTGGCATATAGCTGTAGATTCGTTCCAGCTTTCCTTACTATCCCTTTTTACATCTGTAGACTTAGTGGGTCAGCTGTTGAGGTCGATAGCGGTACCCATTAAGGACTACTTCTTTTTTCAGTAGTTCTCACACCCAGTTGTGGACCCTTTTTGCAGAGCCTCCTTCTTCGGCTGCTGCTGTTGCTGATACAGATCGTGGAAAAGGCGCTGCGAGCTAGACCCTCTCCATTTGCTGCAGAATAGAGATATACCAGCTACAAGTAGTGTTAGTTTTTGGGTTCTTATACATACTGATGTTAGTACCTCGCTAGAGCGAATATTTTTGTATCAGGATACTATGTATGTATGTTGAACCGATATTATTTATATATGTTTTTCTTTTTAACAGCTCTATACTACTGGTTGTAGTATTGTATGATTACAGGTACAGGTACAGCTATTGCTTTATATACAGGAAAAATTTCTATATATATGGCGGGTCTGTTAACGTGTCCGGGGAAACGAGTAATCCAGGGTGTGACAGATTAAGTTGGTATCAGAGCTTAATATTAGGTCGTTGGGACCTAGGAACCTTAAGTTTGGCAAACCTTAGGAAGGCAAAACGTGAGAGGTGTGAATTATCACGAAAGTCAGTGATTGATTTCTTCTAACTCCTTCTAGAGTGGAGTGAGTGACTGAAGGAGTGTCTGTTTCGGCCAGAAAAATTATGTCGGCTGCAGACGACATAATTTTGAGAAGAAACAGGGGCCGCCTTCTAGACTTTCGCTTGATTAGGTCGAGCGTTGATTGTGTTTTGTATCTGACCCTTATTTTGATTTCAAGTGACCATGAGACCTTATCGACGTCGAGGTCGACCGTTGACACGAGGTCCGTCTGCGCCGCCGGGGATGCCAGAGCAGGCGGGACCGATTGCACCCGCGGATTTGAGAGAGCAGTTGGTTGCCTTGACAGAGGTAATCAAGCAGCAGGGTATGCTATTGCAGAGGATGTACGAGACTGTCACTCAGCGGTCGGGTATTGAGCCAGGAGCATCCGTGCAGCAGACACTCTGGGTAGAGTAAGGTACTATATCAATCCAGAAGCAGGCTACGGTGCCGGGGCAGAGTCAGGATAGGAAGCGCTCGGTTCCAGATGACGGAGGACAGTCGAGCAGCAAACGTCCGCCGAGGCCTCCACGATCACGCTCTCAGGGTCGTGGGTCTTCGGTGCATTAGCATTCTGAGGGATCTCGTCAGCAGAGGCAGTCGCAGAGGACGCCGCAGTGTGTGATTTGTGGGGGACCACACTGGCCTCGACAGTGTGAGCAGAGAGAGGGCCGGTGTTATGGATGTGGACGGTCTGGACATATGAGGGCAGCTTGTCCCCGAGCAGTATTACCAGCACCATCGATGACGTTAGCTCAGCCAGAACTTCAGCAGACTTATGGAGCACCACCAAGTAACCCTCAGGATGACAGAGCATCTGTGTCGCGACAGGGTGAGCGGCGACAGCAGGCCTCGAGTGGCAGGGTATATGCAGCTCAAGTGTAGGACTCTACAGCAATCGACCGAGTGGAGACAGATATCATTTTGATTTCCGGCATTCGAGCTCGTACTTTTTTTGATACCGATGCATTACATTCTTTTGTTAGCCGAGCATTTGCATCATTGTATGGTCTAGAGGTAGGGTCGTTGCTGCATGCACGAGAGGTGCAAATTTTCGACCATATTTTATAGGTGGTAGAGTGTTGTTCGTCGTGTCCGGTGTAGTTGGACTCGTGGATCATGCCTGTAGACCTGTTGGTCTTAGGCTAGTTGCAGGACTTTGACGTGGTACTCAGCATGGATTGGCTGGCGCGATACTATGCTACGATCGACTGTGGAGCGAGGACGGTGACGTTCCGCGAGCTAGGCCAGGAGGAGTTCACTTATAGAGGCTGCAGGAGTACGTTGTTTGCCACTTGGATTTCGTCGGCGAGGGCTCGATAATTGATGAGTAGAGGATGCATTACTTTTCTGGCGACGGTTGTGGAGGTGCCTACGGCGGCGCCGGGACTCGAGGATATCCCTATAGTTTGCGAGTTTCCATATGTTTTTTCTCCGGAGTTGACGACGATGCCGCCGGATAGAGAGATCGAGTTTGTGATTGATGTAATTCCTGAAACTACACAAATCTCGAAGGCACCTTACCGGGTAGCACCGGCAGAGCTGAGAGAGCTAAAGGCGCAGCTTCAGGATCTGATGGATAAGGGGTATGTGAGACTCAGTGTATCGCCTTAGGGAGCGCCGGTGTTATTCGTTAAGAAAAAGGATGGTTCACTTAGATTGTGTGTGTATTATCGGAAGCTGAATAAAGTGACAATCAAGAACAAGTATTCTTTGCTGCGTATTGATGATCTGTTTGATCAGCTGCAAGGATCTTGTGTCTTCTCGAAGATTGATCTTCAGTCAGGTTACCACCAGCTGAGGGTGAGGGCCGAGGATGTTCCCAAGACGACTTTTCGGACTCTGTACGGGCATGATGAGTTTACAGTGATGCCTTTTGGATTGACGAATGCCCCTGCCGCATTTATAGATCTGATGAATAGAGTATTCAAGCCGTTCTTGGATAGATTTGTGGTTGTATTTATTGATGATATTTTGATATACTCCCGGAGTGATGCCGAGCATGAGGAGCACTTGAGGCTGAGAGAGAAGAAGCTGTATGTTAAGTTGAAGAAGTGCGAGTTCTGGTTGCGGAAGGTTATTTTCTTGAGCCATGTGATTTCTGCAGGGGGAGTAATAGTGGACTCCAAGAAGATTGATGCTATTCGGGATTGGCCCAGACCAACGACGGTGACGGAGGTGAGGAGTTTCCTTGGACTTGCTGATTATTACCGTTGGTTTGTGGAAGATTTTGCGAAACTTTCCACACCCCTTACTCGATTGACTCGAAAGGGAATTAAGTTCATCTATAGTAAGGATTGTTAGAGGAGCTTCGATGAGTTGAAACAGAGATTGATGTCAGCTCCTATCCTTGCCCTCCCAGTAATGGGGGAAGGATTTGTGATTTACAGTTATGCCCCGCACAGTGGTTTGGGTTGTGTGCTGATGCAGTATGGTATGGTAATTACTTATGTTTCACGGTAATTGAAGGATTATAAGAAGAATTACCCTACGCATGACTTGGAGCTTGCCGCAATAATTTTTGCTTTGAAGTTGTGGCGGCATTATTTGTATGGCGAGCATTGTGAGATTTTCACTAATCATAAAAGTCTGAAGTATATGTTCACTCAAAAAGAGTTGAACCTAAAACAACGCCGGTGGTTTGAGTTGTTGAAGGGCTATGATATTAGTATTCAGTATCACCCCAGTAAGACGAACGTGGTGGCATATGCGTTGAGTAGGAAGGCAGTGCAGAGTTTGAGCATAATGATTACTTAGCAGAGGCCGTTTCTTGAGGAGCTGCAGCGGTTGAGACTCGAGGTAGTGTCCCCTGGGTCTACTGCAAGACTTATGTCTATAGTCTTGCAGTCCACTCTATTGGATAGGATCCGAGAGAAACAGAGTGGAGACTCTCACTTGTTGAGAATTTGAGAGCTGTTAGAGAGGGAACAGGCAGAGGATTTTGTCGTGAACAGTTCGGGAGTACTGCGGTACAGGGACCAACTGTGTGTGCCTATGGATTTAGAGATCTGAGAGAATATTTTGAGAGAGGCTAACTATTCACCTTATACGGTTCACCCTGGTGGAACCAAGATATATAAAGATTTGAAGGCACACTTTTGGTGGAATGGAATGAAGAAAGATATTGGCAGATATGTGGCCCAGTGTCTTACTTGTCAACAGGTAAAGACAGAGCATCAAGTACCTGCTGGTAAACTTCAGAGTCTGCTAGTGCCCGAGTGGAAATGGGAGCAGATCACGATGGACTTTGTCGTGGGGTTGCCGAGAGCATAGGGTGGTTTCAATGTTATTTTGGTGATAGTGGACAGACTGACTAAGTCTGCTCACTTTCTACTAGTATAGACCATCTGGTCCCGGGAAAGACTCACTCAGTTATATCTGAAAGAGATTGTGAGATTGCATGGTGTGCTAATAACTATAGTATCAGATCAGGACCCGAGGTTTGTTTCGCACTTTTGGAAGAGTCTTCAGACAACCTTGGGTACGCAGTTGCATTTCAGCACGGCGTTTCACCCACAGACGGATGGTCAGTCAGAGCGGACTATTCAGACTTTGGAGGACATGCTGAGCGCATGTGTCTTGAACTTTAGAGGAGGGTGGCATCGACATTTGAGACTGGTTGAGTTTCCGTACAACAACAGCTATCAAACAAGCATTCAGATGGCTCCGTTTGAAGCGTTGTATGGACGCAGGTGTCGATTCCCTTTACATTGGAGTGATGTGGGTGAAAGAAAGACTTTGGGGCCTGAGATTCTGATAGAGGCTGAGGAAAAGGTTAAAGCTGTGCGACGACATCTTTTAAAAGCTCAGAGTCGACAGAGGAGCTACGCAGATGCGAGGAGACGAGACTTAGAGTTTCAGGTTAGAGATCATGTGTTCCTGAAAGTCTCGCCGTCCAGAGGTATACGCAGATTTGGAGTGCGTGGGAAACTCAGTCCATGCTTTGTAAGCCCTTTTGAGGTATTGGAGCAAGTTAGGCCAGTTGCTTACAGAATTGCTCTACCCCCACAACTGGCCGGTATTCATGATGTTTTCCACGTCTTGGCATTGAGGAGATACGTGTTTGACCCCTCACACGTGATCGACTTCACACCGCTGGAGCTTGGCGAGGACTTGAGATATGAGGAGCGACCACTGCGAATTCTGGCTCGTGAAACAAAAAAATTGCGCAATCGGGTCATTCCTTATGTAAAAGTGCAGTGGAGTCATCACGAGGAGCGTCAGGCGACGTGGGAGTCGGAGACGGTGATGCGGAAGTCCTACCCCTACTTGTTCGAGACTCAGGTTTGAGGTATGTTTTAAGTTTCGAGGATGAAACTTTTTGTAGTGGGGGAGAATGTAATATCCTTGGTTTGGAGTTGGTAAAGGAATGAGGATGCCACCTATACCCCCTACCCCCCTGATAGTTATCTTCAACTGAGTATGTATAATTAGCTTTTTCTCCCTTCTCTCTCTCTAGTTTGAGTATATACTTAGTGGAGGCCACGACGGTTGGAGTTTGGATCGACGTCGATTTCGTGCCGGAGAGCCGTTTGAGCTTACGTGCGTCGTGATAGCGCCGTTGGAGGCCGGACGAGCGCGTGTTTTTTCTTCTTTCGACTTCTCGCCGTCGTTGGATTAGCTTTTCGAGGTGGGTTAATGTTATGCTTAGCAAATTCTGCGGATTTTCTCTTAATTCTATATGTTGATAGTATGTATTTTTTCGCTTTGTATAGCATGTTTAGTAGCTCGATTCGTTGATTTGCATTGTTCTTAAATGAAATCTGAATTGGAGCTTAGAATGTTGATAAATTATACATGTTGGACTTGGAATTGACTTAGGAGAAAACATATAGATTCTATACTGTCACTTTCTGAAAAATTACCAGATTTAGCTGCTGAAGCTGTTGCACCTTGTATCCAAGCTGTTAGTGCGCATTTGATACTTGGATAGCTTCTGAAACTGTTGCACTTTGTATCCACGCTGTTAGTGCGCATTTGATATTCGGATAGCTTCTGAAGCTGTTGCGCTTTGTATCCACACTGTTAGTGCGCATTTGATACTCTGATAGCTTTAGGCACTGTGGTTCTTTTGTATCGCCGCTGTTTCTATGCGGTGGATACCCAGATTAGTGTAGGATGAGTTTACGCTCGTGCTGGGATGCCGAGCTTATTTTACAGTAGTGTGTAGACTGCTTCGGACTGTCGAGTGCCTTCGCGGTTGATCCTTTTTGCAGTAGTTCTCACACCCAGTTGTGGACCCTTTTTGCAGAGCCTCCTTCTTCGGCTGCTGCTGTTGCGGATACAGATCGCGGAAAGGGCGCTGCGAGCTAAACCCTCTCCATTTGCTGCAGACTAGAGATATACCAACTACAGGTAGTGTTTATTTTTGGGTTCTTATACATACTGATGTTAGTATCTCGCTGGAGCGAGTGTTTTTGTATCAGGATACTATATATGTATGTTGAACAGATGTTATTTATATATGTTTTTTTTTTTAGCAGCTCTATATTACTGGTTGTAATATTGTATGATTACAGGTATAGGTAAAGCTATCGCTTCGTATACAGAAAAAATTTCTGTGTATATGGCGGGTCTATTAACGTGGCCGGGGAAACCAGTAATCAGGGGCGTGACATTTTTATATTGTAGATTAATTACAATTATTATATTTTATTTTGATTTTGCTATGTTAATCATTAAAATATAAATTTGATTTACACAATGAATTGTCAGACCTAGTGTATCAAATATTTTTTTCCTGTAGTTCGAGAGAGAGAGAGAGAGAGGAAAGAATCAAAGAATGATACGTGCACCAAAAGAACTCACATTTCACATGTTTATTATATGGCTTAATTGTATACAGGTTCCCGCAAACATGATTAATTACGGATATTTTCATGCAAAGTTCAACTTTCAGATATATCTATGCAAAAGTCCTAATGTTTTCCGATACGTCCCTGCCGTTAGGATCCGTTAGAGAAATTTAGTTAATGACGGTTAAAATATTTAACCATGATTAATTAATAAGATGAATTGATAATTTTACCCCTCTTCCTCTTCCTCTTTTGCTTGTCGGAGTGGTCGTCGTCGTCGTCGTCACCAGCGAGGGGGCGATCGCGGTGGAGAAAGAGGAGCCGCGGTCATAGAGGAAGCGGCTGATAGAGGCCACCTCAACGGTGGAAGGGGATTGGGCGGACCCGGACCGTTGGATCGGGCGATGCTTCTCGTGGGAGATCGGCGCCGACCTCGCCATCCCCGGCGGTGCCTTCGGCTGAGGTAAGTGTGGCGGCGGCCGGACAACGACCTCCGCCGCCAACTTCTTCTTCTCCTTCGTATCCTCCTTTTCTTTCTCTTTTTCTCATCCTTCTTCTTTGTCGTCGTCATCGATGATCCAATCGTCGTGCCCGCGTAGGCTGTCGTCATGAGCGCTTCCGACGACATCGGCTGCACCTTCACCTTCCTCCTCGCCGCTGCGGGCGTCAGCCTCGTCCTTATCGGCCGCAACTTCAACGAGCTCCGCGACATCGCTACCGCCATCCGCTCCCGCAGCCCAAAAAGGAAGAGAAAGAGGAAGAGGGCAAAAATGTCATTTCACAAACTTACTCTTAAAAAATAAACAACTCCTTTACGGATCCTAACCAGAGAGACTTATCTGAAAACATTAGAACTTTTGTAGGGATAACATCTAAAAGTTGAACTTTGCAGAAATATATCTGTAATTTACTATATTTACGAGGACCTTTATGCAATTTACAGTTATTATATAGATAAATTGCACCAATTTGTTTAAGATAAGATTTTCGTCGTGACAAGAAAATGGAGAAGCATGTATTTACACGCATGCTTTTGATTCAACTTTGCTGTGGCCTAATTGCGTTCGAGATTTGGCAATACTAAACCGACTCTTAATCATGGAAACTTTTTTTAAAAAGAAAAAGAAAAAGAGTAAGTCGCACTTAGTCTGTAAACTTGCAGCCAAGTTTCACTTTGATCAACAAATTTGTAGCATTAGAATAATAGTGGTCTCCTATAGGAGTATGTTTGGTATGGGAAAAAACCGAGGACAATAAAATTTATTCCCAATATTTTGCCAAACGCTTTAAGAAAGTTGGTCAGGACAACTCTTCTAGTCAAACCGGATTATTCTAGATAATTCGTGAATAACGCGAGAACAACTATTCCACCTTTTCAGTGGAATAAGGCTATTCTCGTGTTGTATCTAAATAATTAAATGTAAAGAAAGATATAACCACGCTTATACCTAGCTAAATAAAATAATAATAAATATAAAAATAAATAATAATAAGAAGAAGGTTTTTTATTTTATTTTTTATATTTATAGTAATAATATTATTAATAATAATATTTATTATTGTTATTATTAGAAGTATAACACTATTATTATTGTAAATAAAATAATATATATTATAACATATAATATGTTAAAATATATTATTTTGCATTGTTTATATATAGATTTCCAGGAGAGTTTTGCGTCTTTTTGCGCCTCGCGCCTTTTCAAACACTGATTATAACCTATAATATTTTAAAATGTAATTATTTTGCATTGTTTATATATAGTTTTTTTTATTATTCTCTACTATTCTTGAGACAAATACCAAATACAGTTTTAATTATTCTTAAGAATAAAATTAAGAATTTTTAACTCAACACAATTTTGAACTTATTCTTATATATCCTTGAATAACTAGCTATTTTAAGAATAAAAAAGCTTATTCCTAAATATGTTAACCTCAAACTAGGGTTTAGCAGGTGGTTGGTGGAATAATATAATCTAAGGGATGGATTGGTCAAAGCTTCGTTAATTTTGTTAGAAATAATCTTAGGGTGTGTTTGGATCCTTGTAAAACACCTCCGAAAAAAAAATTTTCGGTTGAAAATTTTTTTTCCCATGTTTGGTTGTCCGTAAAATTCTTTTTGGAAAAGTTATTTTATAGATTTTTTGAAAAAAATCGGTTTTCGTTTTCTGCGTTCCATCGCGAAAAATAAAAACTAAGGAGGAAAGGGCACGGCGTTGGGCGCGGAGGGGAGAAGGAGGCGCGGTCCACGAGGTCGAAGGGGCCTCGTGGACCGCATGAGAGGGAGGTCCACGGTGGACCTCCCTCTCATTATATATATATATATATA